>NC_040036.1:10837870-11132228 GCF_003713205.1 Coffea eugenioides | reverse complement strand
CCAGCAGGATGGATTTCCCACATCAGTTTTGCATGTAGGGAACGTGGGAAAAAAAAGACGGCCGTTGCCAGATTTTCGTTGGCCAACTCTCTGCCTTTGTGGTAGATGTTGTGTACCTAATACCGACATCTGCATTAACTAAAACACCCAACTTTCTCATCGGTCCCAATTTGTTTGCAAACAAATGTAACGTCCTTAGAGCTTCTAAGTTTTTGAGTCATAACAGTTGGTTCCTGCCGATGTCACTATGGTTACTCGATAGTTCCCATGCAAACTATTTGAAGCCTGTTGTCATTTCACTGCCAATATTAGTCATAAAATGCTCCCAAAAGTCAATTATTTTGGCCTCTTAATTCAGAGGCTAATCTTATGTACCTTCCGATGTAATCTTATAAGCACCAGCAAGAATTTATACTACTAGTTGGAAATGACCTCGGAAACTGCAGCTTTCTTACGGTCCATAGTTGTTTTGTGAGATATATGTGAATTTTTTTTTAAAATACTTGATATATTATATAAATGAGATATTTTTAAAATTATTATGTATTATTATAATATTATATTTAAAAAATTTGCTTTTGGAAAAGAAGACGGATTACCCATTGAGAAGAATCGAGTGGCAAATGTCGTGCTCCTTCCGGGGAATCATTTGGAGTGTCAGCACTGAGGATAAGATCGGGACCATTTGATTTGATGCCCATGATTGACTTTTTGTTTGACTTGGCTTCACTCCTCAGAAATGCCATGAAAAGACGGAGGAATATTAAAAGGCCATCATACTAGGTTGTTAGAACGTTCATATACCTACCAGGACTGTAAATGTGTCGAACTTAACAGGCTTGAATTCGATAGAACTTTCAATGTACAGTAAGAATTTGAGTTCAAATCTAATCGAGATCAAAGAAAAATAAAAAATTGTATGGATAGAGTATTATTCCAAATAATTATTTAGAATAATTACTGTAACACTTTTTGTGACGTGATGTATGTGAGATAAAAAAGTGATTGTAAATATAAAAAAAATGGATTAGAAAATGTGTTTATGATGTAAGCGATATTTTTTTTCGAAATAATTACCCATCCATACAAAGCCGATCTTTTTTTTTTTGGTAAAAAACAAAAAAGCCCCCTGTGGTAAGGCTAATACACAGAAAAGCCCCTTATGGTTTCAAAATATACAACACGGCACCTCATACATTGAACTAAATTGTAAAGGTGACGGAATCCGTTAAATTTAATGGAAATGACTTATTGGAACTTAAAAAAAAATTTTTATACCTAATTTTTATCCAATATACCTATTCTACCCCTTAACCCTCAATTCTCTCTATTTAGAGAATAAAACAAATGATTTTTTTGAGTTGTCTTTTGCTTTATTATACCAGGGCATTTTGGTCATTTTGTTCATTTCCGTTAAGTTTAACGAATTCCGTCACCTTTACAATTTAGTTCAAAGCATGAGGGGTCGTATTGTATATTTTGAAACAATGGGGGGCTTTTCTGTGTTTTAGGTTTATCACAGGGGGCTTTTTTGTTTTAACATGAGTGAAATAAACATTTTATTTGGGAAATAATAATGGTAGGAAAAACCTACATGTAATTTTACTATTAATTAAAAAAAGTTTATTTAACATATGGTACAGAACTGGCTTGACAAGCCAATGGACAAAGTATCCCTATACTTGAGCCGGACTCAGACGAACTTGTTAAGTCAATTCGACTAAGTCGGTTCCCAGTAACTCAATTTGCTCGCAACCTCGTATACGACCATAGAATTGGAAAGGGTCGTTCTTGTAATGATGAAAAGTCCTTGAGTCGACAATTTTTCGTTTCATGAAAACTCACTTGCCATTTCCCTGTAACTCACTTCTTTTAATGAACCTTGTGTATGTTCATAGAATTCAAAAGGGCCATTCTTGTAAAGCAAAGTCCTGAGTCAACAATTTTTTTGGTTTCTTGAAATCTCACTTGCAAATTCCAAAGAGACTCTCTGAGAGTGCTGATGGTTGGTTGTGGACATGCGCAAGCAAAGATGATGCAAAGGGTCGGACGTAGTTTTGAGTGTTTCAGCATCCCGTAAGCTACTTTGTCACTGGTGGTCAAAGGAACAGACTTTCCACTCCTGCGAAGATTTTGGAGCAGATAATTCGCATCAGCATGGTGCGGTAAGCACTCCGCGAAATGCGTAAAGAAATTTTGGGTGCAAGACTTGTATATAGGGTCACGGTCTTTCTACCCGAGGGCCAAGATTAGTGAAAAGGCAGTGTTAACTGCTAAGATTGTCAATTAATGAACGATGCAATTTTGCCCTCTTCGGCCCTCTTTTTAGTTTTTACTCATCACTAAAACGGGACGGGTCTGCAAGACTCTCAAATATTAACTTGTGGCTTTGTCCAAGGGAAAAAAACGTAAAGAAAATATGCAATTATATACTACTTGTTATCACTTATCAAGGGTATTTATACAAACTTTTTGACATGATGTATAATTAGATGTACACCAAAAAAAAAAAAAATTAGTGGAGGAGCCGAAATAAATGTACTCTCAAATGTATAAAATTGCACTGTGTATGTCAATTAATCATTCTAGTGCACCCTTTTCACACATTTTCCAATGTAATAAGTGAAATCATCACCAAAAGATGCTGTGAAACTACGAAATAAGTTTTATCTGTTGCACGAGACAATTGTATGAAAGTGAAAAGAAACTTTGAAGGAAAAAAATGTGTGATTTCTTAAAGCTTTAAAAGAGGTTGTGCAAGTGGCTTGCAAAATCTATGTCTAGGAATAAAGATCCACTTTCTGCACTTTGTTGAAGTATTTCCCTCAACTTCTTTTTTTTTTCATTATTTTTGTTGGACCAATCGTTTGAATCACTCACTGTACAAGGAAATCAACATCTTGGAGCTCTGCAAGTACTCTTAGATTTCCATCCCGGATGGCATTAGCCAGCAAGTACTCTTAGATTGCCTTCCAAATAATTTCTCATGAAAGCAACTATAATTCCACCAACATATCTTATCATGGGTGCTCTGGCCATCCCTTTTTTGCACAGGCAATATATGCAGTTCATTCGAATCCCCGGAGCGCCATCATCTTGCATGTCAAATAACAGACAACCAATGGGTTATCTGTTGGAGTTTGATATTGATTGCTGATGGATAATTTAATAGGATTTAATAAGAAGATCATAAAAATCCAAAAACTACTGATGCGCCATTGTAAATCTGCCCTGAATTAGGTGAGTTTGGATAGGTCTTCCAAAAACTCGTCTGTTTTTGGGATGGCATGGAGCTAGCAAATTGTACATTATGATTTGTCAACTATCTATCCTCTTGCTCCTCTTAAGCTTTTTGTGGGGAGCATCATCGGGGGCGCATGTGTCTTTGATTCTGTCGTCCGCAAACAAGCTAGATCAATCCTGGATAACTATGAAGAAAAAGTGAAGATCTCAACATGGCGAAGCCAAAGAAGATATGTTTTCACCAAGAACTTAATAGTTCTTCAGGAGAATGGTGTGTCTGGGTTTAAGGGAATGTTGGTATAGGGGACCTTAATTGACTTCTTTTACATGGTTAAAAGCTACAGGTCACTGCGATGAATAAAGGTCTCAATTAAAGCATGTCAAAACACCTTAAGGAATAGGATGGTGTAGGGAATCCCAAACACATCTTTTATAGCATTGGAATTAGGTATTTATGTAAACGGATAGGTTTTGAATTGATTTCTTTGATCCAGATCCAAACTCATTTAGACCCCAAATTCAGATCCAGACCCTTTTAAATTTGAAAAAATAAATTCATATCCAAACCCTTATGGATCTGGGTATTCAATGGGTATCTATGGGTATTTTCTGAACATATTAAAGTAAAAATGTATTAAAAATATATAGAGTTCATAAATAATATAAATACATCTAATTTTTGTTTTCACCTAATAAAATTAACATTCGACAAGTTGAATGTAATAATGTGAATTCAAAGAAAAAATTATTATTGACTATTTCTATATGTTTTCAAAGATTCAATTTCATCCACATCTAATATTTCATTCGTTCGCCTTTACTTTTTATTCTTTTCTTGAAAAAATTTGTACCAATTACAATGATAATTAGGATTAGTTTTTAAAAAAGTAAACAATTATAACATATATAAATATTCAGCCTTATTAAAAAAAATATAATTTTGTACCACTTTTTCTCATTTAAGCTTCAATATTGATTGATGTCTCGCAATCCAGCACTAAAATAGTGAATGAGATAAAAGTCATTTGACTAAGGATCGATGACAAATAAATAATAGAATAAGAAAATTTATAAACACGTACTCATTTCTTTTTATTCAATCCAATTATCAGTAGTCACTAATATTTCAATTGACAGGTTGTCGATGCCTGTGCAATAATAAATACCTGCTCAAACTAAAAGTAATTTCTGTAGATAGTGGTGAGCAGGGTCGAATCCACAGGGACTGGGAGTAATTGTTTCTTTTCAAATTCACAGTGACAATGGGGTGTTTTTATGCAGAAGGTGACAATAAAAGAAGTTCAAATAAAATCTAAGAAACTACTAAAAATTAATTAACAAATTACTAAAATCAAATGAATGATAATTAAGGATCTAGCCAAGGAATAACTTCAGCAATGGTTCACCTAATTGATCATCGATAAGCAAAGGCAATCCCAATTATTTACTAATAAATAGGTTATAACTGCCAAACAAGCGATGACAGTCAACCCCTCCTTACTGTGTCGATGATTAAGGTACGCCCGTTAATCACTGCTCTAATTGAGAAATAATCCTAGGTACGCTCGTAGAATTTAATTCCCCAATTGCCTTACGTATTAGAGGGGCCCTATTCTAATCAAATAACGCACTACCAGGGTTATTTTAGATTAGCCCGCGTATCCCCCTAACACGAATCTAATCGTGCCAGTTGTCACTATTTTGAGGTAATTAAACAATTACGGATTTAATACCCCAATTGACAATAGATTACCAAATCAATTAATTATCCGGATCCAAGACAACCAATTAATTAAATAACCATAAGCCTAGCATTCAGGGAATATGCGGATACCAATAAAGAAAAGGGAAAGATTAAATTAAATCGATCTCACAAATTTCTTTCCTTAGACTTGCAGCCCTGGATGCAGGAAAATATTTATCCAAAAATTTTTTCATCAATTGGCCCCACGTGGTGATGCTACCTGGTGACAGGTAGTACAGCCAGTCCTTCGCAGAATCTTTCAAGGAGAAGGGGAATGCCCTCATTTTTATCTGCTCTTCTGTGATTCCCGGGGGTTTCATACTGTTGCAAACGACATCAAACTCCTGCAGATGCTTATACGGCTCTTCACCTGGTAAACCATGAAAAGAGGGTAAAAGCTGAATCAGACCAGATTTTAGTTCAAATGGAATGTTGTCATTTAAAGCGGGGAAAGTAATGCACAAAGGCTGCTGAGTTAAATCAGGAGCAGCCAACTCCCTTAATGTTTGTGCATTAGCCATGGTTCCTTCCTCCTGGTCAGAGTCACTTGAAGTGTCACCAAACGAATCTGTTGGTTCAACTTCTGACTCGGGTCTTTGAGATGTAGCCCTGGAGTGCTCTTCTCTGAGTTGTCTGGTTTCCTTTCTCGTTCTACGCGCGATCTTCTCTATCTCGTGGTCAAAAATCAAATCACCTGTACGAGAAGATCGAGGCATACACTAGAAGAAGACCAGAAAATTAGGACAAAATTGAATTTAAAAAGAAACAAATAATAACGCCAGTCCCCGGCAACGGCGCCAAAAATTGACAGGTTGTCGATGCCTGTGCAATAATAAATACCTGCTCAAACTAAAAGTAATTTCTGTAGATAGTGGTGAGCAGGGTCGAATCCACAGGGACTGGGAGTAATTGTTTCTTTTCAAATTCACAGTGACAATGGGGTGTTTTTATGCAGAAGGTGACAATAAAAGAAGTTCAAATAAAATCTAAGAAACTACTAAAAATTAATTAACAAATTACTAAAATCAAATGAATGATAATTAAGGATCTAGCCAAGAAATAACTTCAGCAATGGTTCACCTAATTGATCATCGATAAGCAAAGGCAATCCCAATTATTTACTAATAAATAGGTTATAACTGCCAAACAAGCGATGACAGTCAACCCCTCCTTACTGTGTCGATGATTAAGGTACGCCCGTTAATCACTGCTCTAATTGAGAAATAATCCTAGGTACGCCCGTAGAATTTAATTCCCCAATTGCCTTACGTATTAGAGGGGCCATATTCTAATCAAATAACGCACTACCAGGGTTATTTTAGATTAGCCCGCGTATCCCCCTAACACGAATCTAATCGTGCCAGTTGTCACTATTTTGAGGTAATTAAACAATTACGGATTTAATACCCCAATTGACAATAGATTACCAAATCAATTAATTATCCGGATCCAAGACAACCAATTAATTAAATAACCATAAGCCTAGCATTCAGGGAATATGCGGATACCAATAAAGAAAAGGGAAAGATTAAATTAAATCGATCTCACAAATTTTAGGTGAATCAGAGCCTTCGTTGCTCCTTGGCTAGAAGTGGGAAATTAGCTCATAATTGATGAACTAAATCCGCGGGAAATTGGAAAGGAAACAGCGGCCATTGTCCGTTGAAATTTTGGGAGTTGCAATACGTCGAACAGTAAGAATGCAATTGAAAGTCTCCCGCAGCAAGTGAATCTATTTAGTGTTCCAAGCATTCGTGTAGCAAAATCACTCCAGCGGTACACGGAGGAAAAGTCAGACTTTCTGCTCCTGACATGCGTGGAGCCAAGCGCAAGTGAAAGAAACTACAGCCAGAATAAAGTGCCAGGCTAATGCTCCTCACAATCTTCCTACGTAAGAAGAAAACTAGCTAACAAGTACTCAAAAGAAAAAAGTCAACAATTCCGGCCAACTACAAGATGAAAAAGAACTAAAGGGAAAAATATAAAATCCCGTCCTCTACTTCTCTCCATTTTTTTTCTCTTTTATTTGCGGCCGGCCCTCCGAAGCAGAAACCAACCCTGCAGTCGGCATTCCTTTGCGAAAATTACCAAAATGGACTTGGTGCCTTCTGTTCCAAAAGTGCCCCTGGGACAAGCTCTCCCCTCTGAGTTCTTTTCCTGCTCAATTTCCACATGTTGTCCTATTTCCGTTCTACTCCCTGAAATAAGTGCAAAATACTAAAAATGAGTACAATCCAGCAATTAATTCACATCCAGTCAGGTGATAGGAGGAATTAATACTAAAATAAATGAATAAATTGCAACCTATCATCAATCATATCTGAAAGCAATTTAGCACGAGTTTCATCAATCATCCAACCACCAATACTAAATGTAAATTATGATGCCATGAAATCTTACTGTATTTGATCCAATAGCTATAAAATATTAGATTATTCTATAAATTTACTAATATATATATATATAATTTAATTATATATATATGATTTTGGGTAGGATTTGGTATGGGTTTGAATTTAAATATGAATTCTAGAAAATCAAATCCTACCTAGACCCATGACTCTCTCACATGGTTAGGATCTGGGTTTGGATAGGGCTCTGCTTTAAGAAATTAAATCCGAACCCTATCTAAATATATTGGATCTGAGTTAGATATGGGTAAGATCCAACCCATTAACATCCAGAGTATCCTAAAAGATGATTGCCTATGCAATTAAGAGCCTATTGCCCCTTCTAAGTTCCTTCTGTAAAATGGAGACTACTCTCTAAAAAGAAATTTTTTTTGGATGTCAAGTAGTCAATCCTTGAGTTTCTATATATATTTCCATTAACCCACTTTTCAAGTAAATTTGTGTGGCAAAGTTTAAGAATGATTTCTATTTTATCTGTTAGGTCTGATCCCAAAAAATTGACTAACAAGAATAATAAGATTTTTGTCAATTCAATAATAATAATAACAAAACAAATAAATCAAATAGAGAAACACGAAATTTTACATGATTCGATTAAATTGATCTACGTTCACGGACAAAAGAGTAGCACATTTACTATAACAGAAAGAGAGTACAAAAAGAGAGAATATAAAATGATGCGGTTGAGCACGAGACACATGGTGTTCAAGTAGATCCTGTGAAGGTACCCCAAGACTCAGTAACACGAGCACGAGCTAAGAGATTCAAGGAGTCCCTCCAAGCCTTGGTCCGTGCCGTCCAAGCCCAAGAGAAACTGGTCATTGAAGGATTTGACTTGGAAGATCCTTGCACGACTACTAAAATGCTGCTTACAATTGAAGATGCAAGTGTTCAAACTCCAAACGGCGGGCTGAGCCGCAGTTAAGTATCCTCGCTGATGATCAAATGATCAAATGCTTGACATCTTGATCAAATGCAACGAAGTAGGAAAGCTAATGTGATATTATTATTTCAATCCTTTCACTATTATTTTATACTGCTATTTCAATCCAACATGTGGGAGTTAACTATGTATATCTCGAGAATTCTCACGTCTCTTGAATTAATAAAGTTAAAGGATTCTTTGCTTATTTAGGTGCGGTATGAGTAACACTTTCAGCTCTGCCCCGCTGCGTTAGATGCAGCGCATTATTACTGTACCGTGGAATGCGTAGCACTTGTAGTAAAACATAATACTAATTACAAGGTAGAATCTGTGTCATTCTCCTTCAAAAAAAAAAAGAAAAAAGAAACAAAGAATCTGTGTCATTCGTGGTACTGATTTGTAAAATGTCAATTACTGAGCATCAGAAACGTGAAATTTCAGCCATCAAATAAAATTGTTCCTGAAAATTTTCTTTATAGGTATATGTTATGGAAATAATGTTACTAATTATAGTTAAAATAGTTGAGAGTTAGATATGACAATGAAGCCAAGGATAATCTGGTTCCAAACTTTAATTCGTTTTCTGGATTCTTATCCTTCTATGCCAAACTTTTCTGCTTTGTGCATATCCGAAAGGACTGCAGAAGGTTATATTATAATGCTATACTGAGATCTAAAAGCCATTCCATTTTTGTAACAGACACTAAATACAGGCAAATAATTAAAACAAAAATTGAACAGATGGCTCAAGCTCTAGTTAAAAAGAAGATTAGCTTATCCGGATGAGTGAGCAATTTATGATTATTTTCGTAAATAATGTCAGTCAAACGGAAACATCAATTTTACATTACAAACATAGTTTAAGGACTACATGAGCAATTTCGTTTATTATTGTTCTTTGCCTACAAATTAACAGTTTTTTAGCTATATTTCATTGCATCTTTGAGCTTAGTAATCCTCACTTCTTCCTTTCTTGTTAAAAAGAAAAACAATTATCACAATTTTACCTTTTTTTTCGTTACACTTTTAACGACTACAACTATAAGGATTACTTTCGATGAAATTTAATCCAGCCAATCTGAAGTGTATAACTGAAGATTCCAGTAAGTTGTTTCTACTTTTTTTTTCTAATCTTGATAAGATTGTAATTAATCCATGATTTTAGAACTATTACAATCAAATTACAACTCAACCCGCAAAATAGTTAAATTTAAATCCAAGATCTCTAATTTCTTATAGCTCAACTGGTGAATGTTGCACTCAAAATTGACAGCACAGCTATGAATATTACGATATATGCACGAAGAAAAAGTAAACTGCTAGTAATTCAATCAAGCTTCAGTAATTCTTGAGTCTCGACTGTCCTGCCTCTCAATTCCAAGGTCGATCAAAACTAACAAAAGAAAAAATTGTGAGACTCGGAAGTCAACGGACGTAACCCAAAATTCCACAAAGTCACCATAGCCCAAGTCGTCTCTCAGTCTCCCTAGCACATATTAAATGACAAATATTTGCACATAACTACTGGGCAGAGAGGTGCAGCAAGTATGAATTGATCAGTTGAGGTGCTACTTTGCTTAATTCAGGTTAGACATGTGCAGAGGCCCCATCCTGAGGCCTAGACACGTGGCAGCCCAGGTATAGCCGAGCTGGGCCCCGGCCCCAGGCTCCTGGCGACCGCCCTGGGCCGCACCCCCGCTAGGGCTCCAGGGGGATCGGGAGACCGCCCCGCAGAGGTCGGAGGAGATCCCGCTCGGCGCGGGATTGAGATTATATCAGGAAGGTCCCGGAACGTACGGAGGTCGGACTCTGGCCCAGGTATAAATAGTGCTACACACCCATTGCCTAAGGTACGCTCACGATTCGGCTAATACACTCTGACTAAGTTAATCCCCGTGAACCCTACTCACCGGAAAACTAACTTGACCGTCGGAGTTCCCTTGGGGACCACCTCAGGGCCCCCCTTGTAAGTTCACTCCTTTCTGTTTTGCAGGCTTGGGGCGAGTTCTTCCATCAACACGCCGAGCTCATCAGGTCAGCTCGGTCAGGGGAAGTTCCGTGCTTCTTTCAGTTGGCGCCGTCTGTGGG
The DNA here is from genome assembly GCF_003713205.1 of Coffea eugenioides. Lineage (NCBI taxonomy): Eukaryota > Viridiplantae > Streptophyta > Magnoliopsida > Gentianales > Rubiaceae > Coffea > Coffea eugenioides. Next base: position 11,121,817 of record NC_040036.1, on the reverse strand, counting down.
AACCGAAAGGTAATTGTTAGTGTTGATGGCGAGGACACGGTCCAAGCGAACAGTTGAAAGCACCGGAGCCGGGGCCGGGGAGGGGTCTCGTCGAGAGGAGAACGAAGCGGCCGGGGGCGTCGGTGGCTCGGCCCTTTCAGGGGAACGGAGGCAGCAGATCTTCCAGTTCGTGACGGAGAATCTCCCCATGCTGGAGGATATAATTCGGCAGGCCAAGCAGGGAGAGGGGGCTGGAGGTGCACAGACCTCCAAGGCCAAGGGAAAGGAGAAGGATTTACCCACTGATCCTTCAGAGGATGACTCGCGTGACCAGCCCCCTAGGAGGAAGCGACCCCGGACTCCTCCCCGCCCCCGAGCCTCGGTGGTTGAGGACAGCGAGAGGTATTCCCGCGACAGGTCCGCGAGGAGCCAACCCAGAGACCCCTCTCCGAGGAAGCCCACACGGAATGGGTTCGAGCGTTCCCCTGCTCGGTCTGTCAAAAGCCGGCCCCGCGATCATCCGGACCCTGCTCGGGATGAACTCGAGCAGATCTTGAGGCCCCGGTCATACGAAGATAACTATGCAACCTCGCCCTTTACCCGGGAGATAGAGGACTACCCCCTACCCCGGAGGTTCAAGATTCCGAGCATCGAGATGTACGATGCCTCTACAGACCCGGAGGACCACCTCTCGGTATTCCTGACGCATATGCGCATGCAAACCGCCGCGGATGAGGTCCGCTGCAAGACCTTCCCTATGTTCCTAAAGGGGAAGGCGCGGCTCTGGTTCCAGGGACTGAAACCGGGATCTATACGGAGCTTTCCCGAGCTGGCCCGGCAGTTTGCAGCCCAGTTCGTCTCCTCGAAGGTTTACGCGAGAAACGCAACCCACCTGATGTCCATCAGGCAAAGGCCCGACGAGTCGCTGAGGAATTTCATGACCCGCTTCAACGCGGAGAGCTTGCAGGTCAGGGACAAGGACGAAAAAGTGGTGATGGCCGCCTTCACGAACGGGCTCAGGGTGGAGGAGCTCTTCTACGATCTGGCCAAGAAGCCTCCCGTAAACCTGGAAGAGCTCCTACGCAGGGCTCACGAGGCTGCCAACGCGGAGGAGGCGGGTCGCCTAAAGAAAGAGTCAGATCGGGAGATCGGAGATCGTAAAGGCCGGACCAACCCCCTGGAGGTGAAGGAGGCCCCGGCCAAGAAAAATGTCTTTGATCGGCTCTCGAAGGAGAAGGCCCCTGCTCTGCCACCACTCTCAGAGAAGACCTACACCCCTCTAACACGGCCCAGAGCTCAGATCTTGGCCGTCATGGAGGAGGAAGGGCTGGGAGATCGGCCGCCCAAGATGGGGACGCCCCGGAACAAAAGGAACCAGGACCGATATTGCGCCTTTCACCGTGACGTCGGACACGACACGGAGGGGTGCTGGGCCCTGCGTAAGGAGATCGAGGACCTGATCCAACGTGGCTTTCTAGGTCGGTTCGTACGCCGACCAGGACAGGAGTTCGGACGCAACCCTTACGGAGATAGGCGCGAGGGACAGCGTCGCGACCGTCCAGAACGACGTGAGGCTCCTCGGAACCACTCTCCCGACCAGGACACCCAGAACCTGGTGGGAGTGATAAACACCATCGCGGGAGGCCCCACGGGGGGGGACAGTCATGCAGCTCGGAAGAATAAGCGGCCACCTCCCGAAGGGGACGACTCTTTGAAGCGTCTGCGCATGGACGAGGAGATTACCTTCGGACCAAGGGATGCGGTTCCCTTGGCTTCCGGGAACCATGAAGCTATTGTGATAGACATTGTCACCAATAACTACCGGGTGAAGAAGGTGTATGTCGACCAGGGTAGCGCGGTTGACATCATGTTCTATCGCGTGTTCAAGGAGCTCGGATTAAGGGATGACCAGCTGACCCCGGTCCGGACGCCCCTGGTGGGCTTCACCGGACCACCCATCAGCTCGGAGGGAATGATCACCCTGATGGTCACCGTGGGACAGGCCCCCAGGTGCCGGACCATTCTCGTTGATTTCGTGGTGGTCAAGCAGTCGTCCCCGTACAATGTGTTCTTGGGGAGACCCGCTCTGAACGCCCTCCGAGCTGTCTCCTCTACTTTCCACCTCAGAATCAAGTTCCCCACCCCTGGGGGGATAGCCGAGGTGCGCGGCGACCCAGAGGTAGCCAGGGCCTGCTACCTGGCCACTCTCCGGGGGCAGGAGAAGGTGGTCGCCCAGACAACCTGTTTAGAGCCCTACATCCCAGGGGATGAGGCCCAACTGCTGGGCACCCCGGATGAGATTGAGGAGTTCCCCTTGAGGAAGGAACGTCCCGACCAGGTCATCCGCATCGGGGCATTGCTGCCAGCGGACGAGAAGGAAGATTTGAAGGCCTTATTGAGGGAGTACTCCCAGGTCTTCGCATGGACGGTGGATGACATGCCCGGGATCCCTACGGACCTGGCGGTCCATCACCTCGACGTGGACCCTCACTTCAAGCCAGTAAAGCAAAAGAGAAGGAGTTTCGCCCCCGAGAGAAATGAGGTGATCAGGGCGGAGGTCGGCAAGTTGTTGGAGTCCAAGATTATCCTGGAGGTCTACTACCCGACCTGGCTGGCCAACCCCGTCCTGGTCAAGAAGGAGGACCTGACCTGGAGGATGTGTGTAGACTTCACAGACCTCAACAAAGCTTGCCCAAAGGACTGCTTTCCCCTGCCTCGAATTGGCAGGTTAGTAGATTCCACTGTGGGCTTTGACGTTCTATGCTTTCTGAATGCCTTTAAGGGATATCACCAGATAGAGATGGCCGAGGAGGACCGGGACAAGACCTCCTTCATCACCGAGGAGGGAACCTACTGCTACAGGACCATGCCCTTCGGATTGAAGAACGCGGGAGCAACTTACCAGCGCCTGGTGAACAAGTTATTCCAGAATCAGGTCGGCAGGAGCATGGAGGTTTATGTGGACGACATGATCGTCAAAAGTCGAACTGACCAGCGCCTCATACCCGACCTGCGGGAGGTCCTGGACATCCTACTGAAGAGCCGGATGCGCCTAAATCCGAAGAAGTGCACTTTTGGGGTCAGATCGGGAAGGTTTCTCGGTTTCCTGGTGTCCCGAGACGGAATCCGGGCCAACCCGGATAAACTCCAGGCCATCATGGACATGGCCCCTCCGAGGAGCGTGAAGGAGGTCCAACGGCTAACAGGAAGGATGGCCGCCCTGAATAGGTTTCTCTCGCGCTCCGCGGTCCGGGGGCTGCCCTTCTTCCGAGTACTGAAAGCGCCGAAAAACTTCCACTGGACTGAGGAGTGCCAGAAGGCCTTCATCGACCTAAAAACATACTTGGCCGAGCTACCATCTCTGACAGCCCCAGAGCCGGGGGAGACCTTATTCCTATACCTATCCGCCTGCAACGAGGCCGTCAGCGCGGTCCTGGTGCGGGAGGATGAGGGGGCTCAGAGGCCGGTGTATTACGTAAGCCGAGCTCTACAGGGGCCAGAGACACGATACTCGCCAGCCGAGAAGTTGGTCCTTGCCTTGGTACATGCGGCACGCAAGCTCCGCCCTTACTTTCAGGCTCACGACATTGTAGTCCTGACTGACCAGCCCCTGCGTCAGATACTCACCAAGCCAGAGGTCTCGGGCAGAATGACCAAATGGGCTGTCGAGCTAGCCGAGCACGACATCGGCTATCAGCCCCGCAAAGCCATCAAGGCCCAGGCCTTAGCGGATTTCCTTGCTGAAGGGGCTAGCTTGAGTCTAACCGAGCTAAGCCCCCAACACGAGGAGCGGCTGCCGAAGGAGCCCTGGGTGTTGTTCGTGGACGGAGCCTCCAGCAAGGAAGGAAGCGGGGCTGGTCTGCTACTCATTTCACCCACCGGGGAGGAACTGACCTACGCCCTCCGATTGGACTTCCCAGCGTCCAATAATGAGGCCGAGTACGAGGCCCTGCTCACAGGATTGCGGATAGCCCACCAGATGGGAATAACCGCGATCCAGGCCAGGAGCGACTCGCAGCTCGTCGTCCTTCAAGTCCTTGGGGAGTACGAAGCCAAGGACGAGGTTATGAAGAAGTACCTGGCCAAAGTACGAGAGGCGGTGGCCTTGTTCCAAACGTTCGAAATCGAGCGGGTGCCAAGGTCCCAGAACAAGCGGGCAGACGCCCTTTCAAAGTTGGCATCCTCCTCATTTGCCCACCTGAGCAAGGAGGTATGGGTGGAGGTGCTAAAGCAGAAAAGTATCGATCAGGTCCAGGTCCTGACTATAGACAGCTCGGCCACCTGGATGACGCCCCTCATTGACTTCCTCAGCTCGGGTGCCCTCCCCGAAAATAAAGCCGAGGCACGCCGAATCCAGCTCCGGGCTGCCAAGTACACCTACATCGGGGGTACCCTCTATAGGAGGTCGTATTTGTCCCCCTGGTTAAAGTGCGTGACTCCCGGGGAAGGTGATTACGTCCTGCGCGAAGTCCACGAAGGAATATGTGCGGCACACGTGGGATCTCGGGTGTTGGCCAAAAAGTGCCTCCTTTTGGGCTACTACTGGCCCTCTGTCTTCCGAGACGCAGCGGATCTGGTCCGGAAATGCCGAGCTTGCCAGGTACACGCCTCGTTGCGTCATCAGCCAGCTCAGGAGATGATTCCCATCCATAGTCCTTGGCCCTTCGCTCAATGGGGGATAGACCTCCTGGGTCCCTTCCCCCGAGCCCCGGGAAGATATGAGCACCTCGTGGTAGCCATAGACTACTTCACAAAATGGGTGGAAGCGGAGCCCCTGGTCTCTATCTCGGGGAAGGCAATTCAGAAATTCTTTTGGAAGAGCATAGTTTGCCGGTTTGGGATTCCGCATGCCCTGATATCCGACAACGGCCGCCAGTTCGCCGAGAACCCTTTCCGCAGCTGGTGCGCCGAGCTCGGAATCAACCAACACTTCACGTCGGTTGGTCACCCCCAGGCCAATGGCCAGGTGGAGAACGCTAACCGAACTGTCCTGCAAGGGTTGAAGGCTAGACTGGAGTCCGCCCAATCAAGCTGGCTGGATGAGCTCCCCAGTGTCCTCTGGGCTTACCGCACTACGCCCAGGACGGCTACTCACGAGACCCCGTTCTCCCTAACATACGGAGCAGAGGCGGTGGTGCCCGCAGAGGTTGGTCTTCCCTCACCCAGAACGCAGAACTTCGTGGCACCGCCCAACGAGGAAGAGCTTAGGTGCAACTTGGACATGCTCGAAGTCAGGCGGGAGGAAGCGGCTATTCGAATGGCTAAGTATAAAAGCCAGCTTGCTCGCTATCACAACGCCAAAGTAAAGACTATACAATACCAGCCAGGAGACCTCGTCCTGAGGAAGAACTCGACAAGCAGAGTACGCGGCTCCAACAAACTCGACCCAAACTGGGAGGGCCCCTACAAGGTCCTGGAAGCGAGTCGAGCTGGTTATTGCAAGCTCGCAAGGATGGATGGATCTGAAGTACCTCGGACTTGGCACTTCTCCAATTTGCGGTTGTTTGTAGCGTAGGTTAAACCAGGGGGTTCAGTGGCTTGTCCTCGGAAATCCGAATTTTTGTTTTTCCATTCAATCACAGCTCGTTTTCATTTTCATTTGTATTTGTTTTATTTTCCACTTTTACAACCAGCACATACACTAGCACATTCAGCAATCCCTCGCTCAACGTCCTAGTGGGAGGCTTGGGGTAGTGGGTGAAGTGTGAAGTGTTCGGCCCAGGAGGTCGGCACGAACGCACTTAATGAAGTGTGAAGTGTTCGGCCCAGGAGGTCGGCACGAACGCACTTAGTGAAGTGTGAAGTGTTCGGCCCAGGAGGTCGGCACGAACGCACTTAATGAAGTGTGAAGTGTTCGGCCCAGGAGGTCGGCAAGAACGCACTTAATGCTTAAAGTACTCGGTCGGAAGTGCGAATTGTTCGACCTAGGAGGTCGGCAAGGACGCGCTTAATATTTAAAGCACTCAGCCCCGAGGGATGAGGTGTTCGACCCCGGAGGTCGGCACATAGCATTGCGAGTGGGCAAGGAAAGAAGAAAATAACTCTTCGAAATCTTATGTATACATTGCAAGCCTATCTATTACAGAGCTTTCGAGCTGCCTATCTATTACAAAACGCCCTGCCTATCTACCGTAAAACTTCCGAGTTGGTAATCTCCTTCGATGTCTGTTCTACCTGCGGGTGGCCCGACCGGGGTGGAAGCTGAAAGTACACCTCAAGCATGTTGAGAGGCGTATGGTGAAGGCTATTCAGGAGCCCGGGAGCAGGGAACCCATTCCGTCCTGGATGGACCTCCAAGAGCATTTTCAACTGGAGCATGGTCACATCCTTACAAAAAGACAGAATGGGCTTCTGGAGTGGCCACCGCCCTAGGCCACCGGCTCTTTCCCGGCAGCTCTGCCTGGAGACCCGTCCTCCTCCAGGGGAACCTCCTCTAGGTCTGCTCCTACGTCGGTTCGGCGGACCAGGCTCTTCAGGGCATGCCCCTTCCGGTACCCATCAAAGAGCCAGTCCAGCCTATCCTCGGCTGCAGGATCGTAGTCCTTGAAGTCCGCCACGTTGAAGCCGGGTAGGTTAAGGCCCTGCACCTGGGTCAGGGCCCGCGTAGAGCCAACCTGGAGGATGGGCTGGTTGAGGAGGGCGATGTCCACCTCGAACTGATCGGAGGAGATAAACTCCCGAACAGCCTTCTTCCGCTCTCGGCTGACGGTGCCGGAGAGCTCTACGGCATGTTCCTCCTTCAGCCTGGCCGCACCAGCCCTCTCCTGGTCGAGCTCCGACCTGGTTGAGGCGAGCTGGACCTGGGCGGCATCCATCTCCTTCTCGGCCTTGTCTAATTTGGCCTTAAGGGAGCTGGCCTCCTGGAGGGCCTGGGAAAGCTTCCTCTCCACCTCCAAGTTCTTCTTCCTCAACTTCTCCAGGTCGGGAGACAGCTCGGAGAAGCGGGTAGCCAGGGCGGCACCAGCAGCGTTGGACTGGAAAAGAGAGAGAGCAGATCAGCATGCCACATCACTTAACCCAGACACGGGGGTGAAATCAACCCAGGGGCGATACTTACTTGGGCCTGGGCGGTGTAGTACGCGTCCAAGAGCTCAGAGGGGCTGGCCAGCTCCATCCACTTCCTGTCCCTAGGAAGGACCGAGCCCACCATCAGCTCGCGAGCCACCTCGGGGAACTGGGCTCGGTCGTTGATGGAGAGTTTCCAAGATGGACAGAAGTGGCGGGGGTCATGCATCGTGGGGGCTTGGCCTGGCTTCAGGGGAGCTATGTGGCGGAAGTGCCACAAGCTCGGGGGAGCCGACTCCTGGACCTGCTCCTCGGCAGAGCCCACGCCCAGGTGGACTGGTCCCCCGGAGACCCGCGCAAGAGGAGGAGGCTGTGCGGAGACTAGGGCGAGCCTCTTCTGCCCAGTCTGAGAGGGCTCGTCCCCTCTGCCCCTCTTTTGACCGGCCGCCTTCTTTTTGCTGGCGGCCTGCTTGGAGGGGGATGGTTGTGATGTCTCCTTCTGGGGGGCTGAGCCGCCCCCCGGGGTGGAAGCCCCACCTGGGGCCCCCCGAGCAGCTCCCGGCTGGGGGTCGGGAGTGGCCTCCTCGAGAGATGCGCCCAACAGCTGGGAGAGTTTCCTCACTGAAATGAACACCAGGTCAGCCAGACGAAAGACAGTAAAAGGCAAAAAAGGGAAAGTCTATACACTATGAATAAAGACAGGGTCAGAGCCAGCGTTACAGGTGTCGAGTTTGGGCTGGGGGGTCGCCACTTCCCCAGAGGATCCGGACAACGTCCCCATCAGCCCTGTTGCGGAGATCTGCTCGGTAGAGATCCTGGTAACATCGAGCTTCACCTTGGAGCCCAACAGCGGGCTGAGGGTCTCGTAGTCCAGGTCCTTTGGGTAGGGGTCGGCCTTGACCCCCCCAACCTTCCACACATTGGGGGGAAAATGTGTGGATCTGACAAAGAAGAAATCCTCCTTCCAATCCTTAACGGAGGAGGGGAGGCCGAAGAACAACTCCTGGGCCCCTTTCCCTCCCTTGGTCTGGGGGCCCCGGCGGGAGAAGTAGTACCATCCCGGAAGGGAGGACTTAAGAATGAAGGCGGCTCGGAAAAGGGAGAGAGAGTAGGGGATGTCGCAGAGAAGGCAGTAAATCAGGAATCCGGTGATGATCCTGATGGAGGTAGGGTGAAGTTGGGTGATTCTGAGCCCCCAGTAGGTCAGAATATGGGTCAGAGCTGGATGGATGGGGAGACGGAGCCCTGCGATGAGCTGCTCCCTGTAGATGGCCACGAAGCCTGGGGGAGGTCGGCAGGCTCGGTCGTCGGGCCCGGCCGCCCTCGGCTCGAAGGCCGGAGGGATGGAGTACGACTCGGCCAGCTCGGCCACGTCCTGGGGCAATAGGGTGGCCTCCTGTAGGTCTGGGTAACCGTAGGAGAATTCGGGATCCTCCCCCTGCTCCGAGGTAGGGGTCCCCTCAGAGGGATCCCTGTCTTCCCCAGCTCCGCCCTGGGCCCTGCCAGGGGAATCATGGGGGGACTGGGGAGAGGAGGTGGTTGCGGCCTCTCGCTCGAGGTAGGCGTCGAGCTCAGCCGTTTCCTCTAGAGCGCGGGCAGAAAAAGGATGGGATGAAGGAGACTGGGGTGGAGGAGAGCTCATGGTGTCAGTAGGCTCGGGCAGGTCTGAGGTGTGGAAGCTGGGACTAGAAGCAGAAGAAGGGGAAAGAGGGGGAGGAGAAGATGGTGACGAAGATGAGGGTGAAGGCGAGGAAAGAGCGATGATTCGGGGAGCTCTGCGGCGGACTGATACTATAGCAACAGAGGAGGAAGAATGATCCGACATAAAAAGTAGGAGGTAGCAGAGGGCAAAAAAGACACTGCAGAGGGGGAAGATGAATCGCAGAAAGGACTTACTGAGAACGGCAGAAGAAGGACTGAAGGCTCGCCGGAATCTGGGCACAGGACGCCGGAGGTTGCTGGAAAATGGAAATGTGAGTGCACAGGGAGCGTGATAACTTGAAATGCACAAGAAGAAGCGGAAATGGCAAATGGGACAGATGAGAATTTGGCATCCCCTATTTATAGGGGGAAGAGTGGAGGGAAAACGGTTGCGTGAATTTGAACCGACCCCCATGTGAACGCATTTAATGCTGGTACGAAAACCGAAAAGGCGGGACAGCTGAAAGGACGCGGGCACAGCGTCCCTGTGACAGCACTGTACCAGAAGTGACCTCGGCAGAGTAGTGCGCGGCTCTGGCCTTCCACGTGGCGGAGGTAGATTAGGTCTGCCTGACAGTCCTACCTAATCTAGGGGGCTAGTGCAGAGGCCCCGTTCCGGGCCCAGACACGTGGCAGCCCAGGAATGGCCGAGCTGGGCCTTGACCCTCAGACCCCTGGGAGCAGCCCCGGGCCGTACTGACTAGGGCTCCCAGGGGAGGCGAAGGTCCATCCCGAAGAGGTCGGGGGAAGTCCCCCCCCGAGTGCGGGACACTATCTATACCGGGCAAGTCCCGCGTCGTGCGGAGGTCGGACTCCCTCGCAGGTATAAAAATAGCACACATCTACTGTACAAGGGACGCTGATTACTCGGCTAATACACTCTGACTAAGTTAATCCCCGTGAACCCTACTCACCGGAAAACTAACTTGACCGTCGGAGTGCCCTCGGGGACCACCTCAGGGCCCCCTCTGTTAGCTCATCTTCTCTGTTTTGCAGGTCTTGGATCAGCTCTCCCATCGACACCCCGAGCTGATCAGGTCAGCTCTCCTCGGGGAAGCGTCTGCGCTTCTTCAGTAGGTGAAGAGATGCGGGAAAAGATAGAAGGAAATGGAGGAAAAAGAGGAGAGAGATTATGGGCCAGTCGGACTCACCCAATTTTTTTGATAAACAAAAGCACGTGAGGATTAGCCACGTGTTACTTTTTTTTTCTTTTTTTATTGATGGGATCGAATGCTCTGCGACCGAGAATTTGAGGCCCCAATAGACAGTTGCGTGAACATCCCGTTACGAGTTCTTTGCTTGTAGACTGTGGCGGAGGAATTTAAGAGTATTTAGTCAAAACCGAAACCATAGTAAGGGTGGATTGTGAAGTTGATGGGACTGGTCCGCTATGAAATTTATTGCAACATGTCATGCGCACGTAATCGAGAGTATTATCCTCTCCATGAAATAAAAATATCTCGGAGCTCTTAAGGATTTGGTATTGGGGGAAATGGAATCTCAAACCTCGCATTATGGAACTTATTGCTACTGCCTTGATTTTGAGGGACGGTAGACTTGTCCAAATCACAAAAAAAAAAAAAAAAAAAAATCCTATAATTTGACTGTATTAACGTCTATCCTTGTGAGAGTGAATAGCATCAAGATTCTTATTAGTACAAAAATGAAATTGCAAGTAAAATATTCAGCAAACCCTTTTTACATGCTTCACAGTTCACATTCACAGTCACCAACTTACCAATAATCGCCCCAGACACATAAAATGAAATTGAAAGTTCTTTCATAAATTGAAGATTAGGATTTTGTTTCTGATCTCTAATGGAGTTGAATTCGCTTTTCCCCTTTCTCATTGTAACCACCAAAAGAAGCTCTCATTAGGTTCGGCTGTAAACTTTAAAAAGTGGTCTGGCAAACAAACTTTGAGCTCATCAACCCCCTTAGGAGTATGAATTTTTTTTGGAAATTTCCTCTAATATGTTTGATTTAATGATAAAATTGGTTGTGTTGGTTTCCTTGTGTCCAGTCCAGGAATGGATCTCAAGCAAATATTTTTCTTTTTTTTTTCTGAGGATTTTTTATAAACATGTTTCTTACATGCCACATAATTGTTTTTTTACTAAAAAATTTTTAATTTTAAAAAGAAATCAGGCGTAACAAAATCATTCATTCATGAAGAATCCGAAAACGATGATACGCTGCAGCTTGCAGCCCCATTGTAGACTCCAATGCCATTTTGGAAGAAAGTTCGTGTTTACACTTTTCAGGTGTTGTCTGTCACACGGTCAAGACGGCCTCTAAGTGGTCAAATTCTACCTCGATTGCGGTTTCCGATTTTCTTCCACCCACCCCACCGGTCATGGTCGTCGCAAACTATACTAGTCGTCTACGCCAAATTCACAATTTGTCTCTCCATCTTATCAACTCCAGATACTACTGAGAATATGGCAAATTTTAGGTCACTCAGATCTATGCTAAGCTATTCAAATATTATGATAATCTTCTATTCAAATTTTTGCCATCGTCTACTTGTCTAGTTCCTCTTAGTAAAGGGCAAAAAGGGTTTTTCAATTAATTTTTATTTTTTATCTATTTTTTAATCCTAAGTACGTTATATCACAAAAAGCTTTGTCGTCATTTTTCACCTAAATGATAATAGTGTAGTATATAAAGAAAAAGAGGCATTATCTTTGTGCAAAACAGTAAAATAGGCACAATAAGTTTACAAAAAAACAAAAAAAGATTCCCAAGTAAATGGTTTATTTCATATAGAGATGGAGCTGGATATAATAATATGAACTAGTAAAATATTCAGAGAACAAAGAAGTGGGGCGACGCAGCAAACCGTGAACACGTTGTGGACTTTTATTCACCAGGCACCAACAAGGTAAAAAAAAGAGGCTTTTAGACATTTATTCCTGACCATATAGACTTAAGAAACTGCCAAATTGTCACGGATGATGGCTTAAGTTTTCTTTTCTTTTTGGCCAATCATTGTTGCTAAGGTAAATTTTTTTTTTTGTTGCTAAGGTAATTAACTTGGTTAGAAAAACAGATCATGCATTATTGGTAAATGACTTCAGTCTGTAAAGTAACCCCACATGTCATTTGTATGATATGTTAATTGACTCTCTAAGCGGAGAGAAGTCTTTTTTTTTTTTTTTTTTTTGAAAGACAAGAGGGTGAATTGCTCTACTCCTATAAAATATTCATTCTAGCTCTACAGGCTTGGTCCATTAAAATTTTGTCAAGAATACTTTCTGAGTTTTGCAAAGTTGCACGTCAAAAATTAACTTCACCCCTTGAACGAGTTGAAGAGAAACTCGAGAGCCTTGTTTGGGTTGCATTTCTTGTAGAAATATATTTTCAATTTCCGTGAAAATATTTCCTTGTCGCATTTTTAATTATTATTTTCATTTCACGTTCATCATCTTTTGAAAAAGTACGACAATTAATTTTTTCTATAAAAACTTCTAAAATATTATAATCTAAATCGGCTCTCAGTATCCTAAGGCCTCAATCTGATGGAATGTGCCCCCGGAATTTTTTTTTTTTTTTTTTTTTTTTGGGTTTCTTTCCAATCAAAGGGAGGCCGAAGCCTGCCTAGAACTACAAGAAATTCCTTTCAACGGATCAAATAGTACTCAAAGAGAAACCAGATTGGGCTTCTTTGGGCCTTAAACTCCTAATGGACTTACATACTTCGCCTTGACCCAGTTAGCTTGCTTTTTCCTTTTTTTTTTTTCTCAATTTAAGAGGCTTTATTTGATAACCAAATTCAACACTTTTAATAGATTTAAATCTTAATATGTTCAGATGTGTTTGATACCCAAAAAAATTGAACATTTGAATTAATTAAATGACACTAAATTTTTTAGGCAAAACTTGTTTCAAAAAATAAATGATAAACTATTCACTTATTACTGAATATGATATATAGTCAAATGTATTTGATGTAGGTCCCGTTTGGGATTGCCGTGCTATTGGCAAAAAAGCACTTTTAAGTACTAAAAATATTTTTAAAATGTTAGATGAATATCATTCCATAAAATTAGGAGTAGAGTTTTTGGTGTTAAAAGCACTTTTAGGTAAAGTTCAATTTTGGTACTTCTAGAGTAGTTTTGTGATTTAAAAAATAAAATATCAAAGTTAATCATTTTATCCTATATTATAAATCAAATAAAGAGATAAACATTTTTAAAAAATTTTAAATTACACATTATCCAATACAATAAGTATTTATTGAACTATGTTTCCAAATAATATATTTAAAAGCACTTAAACAGTTAATAAGTATTTTTATTAAAAGCTCTACTATGGAAGTACTTTTCAATAAACTCACTGTAATTCCAAACGTGCCCTTAAAACTTAACAATTCAATAATTTAATACATTCATACTTTAGATTTCAGATTTCAAATTTTAGTTTTCAGACTTCAGTTTTATCAAACACACACTAAATTTATAATGAAAAATTAGAAAGAAAAAGGTTTTTTTTTAAAGCATAGGAAAAGGGCTTGAATGTAGAAAAAAAAAAATCATAGTTACTTAGGTCTTGTTTGATAACTCAATTCAGCACTTAAACTTAATGGATTCAAATCTTAATATGTTCATACGCATTTGATAACGAAAAATTGAACATCGGAATTAATTATGTGACACTGAATTTCGTAGGCAAAACTTGCTCCTAAAATTAAGTGAATAGCTATTCACTTATTAATGTAATATATATTAGATTTAGAACTTAATAATTCAATAATTTAATATATTTAAATTTTAGATTTCAGTTTTCAATCTTTAGTTTTATTAAATGAAACCTTTAATTAATGCCTTTATCAATTATGATAGTTCTCGCCACATTAACTAGGTTCAGCCGTGGATTAAAACGGCCTTTGTTACGCTACTCTGGAGTGAGCGGCTTTTGGGCCAAACTACCAAATTGACAACTCTGCGGAAAATTCACCTGAATTGTGTAGGAAACATAAATATACACCTTTTAGGCCTCTACCATTTCTTCAGTTGAAATTGATAGATTGGCAGCATAGTTTGCATTGCATTTGAACTGGTTGCTCCAAATTTCAAGAAAAGTTCCAAAGCATTTGCTAATCGATATGGCATTTCGGTTGAGAAAATTGTTACTGACAAATGGCTGCTCATCCTACAACATTTCAACCGTCATGGCTAACAACAAAAACAAGTATTCTACTGTATTCACCCCACTTAGACCTATATCAAACACTTGCATGAACAACTTTCTTTCCACCGATCAAAGCACCTTCAAGCCTCAGGTTGACTCTCTTAAGTCCGGTGAGTCCACTGCCACTCTAGTTCTCCAGCATGAGTGTTGGTGAGTTTGTGGTTTTGTTCGTTTTATCATAGCACTCCATCTGCTTGTTGAAATGCCTGTTACAAATATGTATGTAGAACATGAAGATCTAGTCTTTGATTTTGGTGAATCATGCCACATGTGATCCGGGTTTTTCTCATTTTTTTCAATTTTTTTGGAATGGATCACATGTTTGGTGCTTACTCTGTGTACGTTTAGTTGAAGTTATTCTTGTCAGTCCAAGATGAATTAGCTGTTGTGAGTGTCTTGTGTTGGGTTTGGGGCTTATCTTGAAGGGACATATTAACAAACAAAGTTAGAGGAAGAATGGTTTTGGAGGATTTCTTGTCTGAAGATGAAAGAATGGTACTGAAAATTTGTCTGTGTGATGTAGTCATTGTGCTTAGGTTGTTAGAAGAAGCTAATGAACTGCCTAGATTGTAGTATAAGACTAACAATTCAGGTTGCATTTTGCGTTGCATTTGGAGCATGCTTAATCTGTCTGCTGATAATTGAGTCGTATAAAAGAGTTTCTCCTTCTGTCAATCTCCGGGCACCCACATCTGATGATTGGGCATCTGGCTATGAACTTGGAACATGCTCCATGGCATCGGCAAATTGCTCTTTTTTTAAATATACTCAAAGTTGTGATAATTGCAAAACTTTACGGGCTTAAGCTTAATGCGGAATTTTTCGGTAAGATAGTAAATATAGAATAATTTGTTTATAGACCTACAGTATAGTAGGGAAAGAAGCATGCAGTAAGCCTCTTGAAGTGCATGCTTAATTTTTCCGTGGCAGGAAAACAATGTCATTCAAGAACTCAAGTACCTGCTGTGATATAGTGTAATTTTTAACTGAAGAATTGGTTCTATTACATCTGCCAATTTCAGATAAAATAGTTTACGGGTATTATTCTCTGGGGATAAATAAGGTCGGATTGTCTACACTTGGATAGGCTTGGTACCAAACTGCTTTGAAATTTTTTTTTCCTTTTGGGAAACAGTTTGGCCATGGTTTAAGTAATACTTTTCAATTCAGGTCTTCAAAATGAGTTTGGTTTTCTATTTTGTATCTAAATTCTGACTTATATGTTTTATGATTGGATTTTATTGATTTCAGTTGGCCAAACAAAAAATGAATTCTGAGAGTATTATTCAAACTAAAATTCAGCAAACTTTTAAGTGTTCTAAGACTAACAAAACTGCAAAAAGAACTTTGAGACTTTGGAAGATGAGAATTACTTTTTTTTAGATGCTAACTAGACTAAAACTGACCATTTAGTAATTTTGTTCACTTGGTTGACCAGATAACCATACTGATCAATTGTACTTTAAAGTGTCTTGTTAGTTATTCAGCTTTTATATATTGACCATAATTCAACTATTTAATGAGCTCTTTTTTAACAGTCTAAGCCTGTTGGATAGTTAACCATTCTAATTTGGTTAGGCAGCTTTTTCAGTTTGCACCAAAGTTTTCAGTAACATCTATAAAACAAAATTAATTAGATATTTTACAGTTTCTTCATAGAAGTGGTGCAGATCATTATATTCTAGAGATATTTCATAGTTCATGTAACTGGGAGTCTCATTTCCATGTTTGAAAAGAGCAACCCCTAACTGCGATCTTCCTGCACTCAAAGGAGATAACCAATTTATGAACACATTTCCCTAAATAATTGATTTGGATTGCTTTCTTCCTTCACAGAGCTTCATTGCAGTATTGAAATGTCTGATAGTTGCTTGCAATGAATAACAGAAGGTTCTAGGTTGCTTATTTTGAAGTCCTTTTCTAACTACCATAGTTTTTTAGTTTTGATTGAGATTCCATCTTCAATGTGTTGTAATTCAAACATTGAAAGTTTTTTTAAACTGCATTTTCCTTATCGCAATTGTCCACATTCTAACTGTGTTGAGGTAACTGACATGACGCATAGGAAGTGGAAAATGTTGCCTACATAATGGGTCTCACCTACTGATAGCATTTCATTGCATACTGTCATACAGGTTTAGGAACTTCAGAGGTTTTGACCATTAAGTTAGTCATGTGTTTCTTTTCAAGAACAAGTTTTTCAGTCTGAAGTAATATAGTTCACTAAGTCAAAGTTTACATATGTTTTATTTAAGCTTAGATGATGATGCTGTGGTTGATCAAGACTTTCAGAAGTGGCATAATGGTGGTGGGACTTTTCACAAATCAGCATATATTCATCGAACAGCGGTCATAGAATTTGGTGCAGTAGTTCATTCAGAGTCTCTTTTGGGTGAAAATGTTTCTATTGGGTCTGGGGTTGTCGTTGGACCTGATGTCACGATTGGTCAATCTACTAGAGTAGGGTATCATGACTTCTCTTTCTTAGATGCAGAAATCATTTAAATTTTGTGATAAAATTTTGAGCATGATCTGTTGATTTTTCTGAAACTAAATCCTACAGGGTGTTTCTCCTCTATAGATCCATGTGTCTATAGTCATTGTTAGAGCTTTTCTGCATGGGCAGCATAATTGTTGAAAATGATAGTGTTTGAATACTTTGTCCCATTGTTTCTTCTTCTGGCTTGCGATTGAAAGTGACTGCATTTGTGTTAATCGTCTACTTTTTTGGTTTAACATGCTGTAGTTGTCTATTATTTGCTCAACCTTCATTAAGTTTGAGTTGCACATGCATAGAACTAATTCCTTCCACATGTGAAAGATGACTTGTTAATAACTTCTATGTAGCCCTTTTGACCTTCCAGATTCTAGTTAATCTTTGAGTTAGGGGAGTCGCTGAGTCAAGCTAAGTAAAGCATCTTTGCATAGACTTGAATGGACTTGGGAACAATTATTAATTGTGAATGTGGGTTCAAGTGTGCGTATACATGTCCAAGCAATGATCTATTGCTTAGGCTTATCCCATGAAGAAATCTTGTAATATTTTGAAGCCTGTTGAGTTTAGGATTTTGCTGTGTGAACATGTCCTTGTATGTACTTCAACAGCTTAATTCATTCTATTGTGCATCAAAATTCAAGTTGGAGCCTCATGCTGAGTCAAGCCTCAGGTGGTCTGCAGACACAACACAACTTGTTTGCAGCACTAACTGTATTTGGCACAAGCATACACATTGTAAAAGGATTTTCATTGCCTAAATGACTAGACACCTAATATGAGTTAGGGTCAGATTCTATTGTTCCACCAACAGATAGTTGCAGTAATGTACTAACGTTCGTCTTTGAATAATTATAACATGTTTCAGATTCTCAGGTATCCATCTCATATTCTTTTTATCATTTTTCTTTATAGATACAATGTTGCTCTTACAAATTGCACAATTGGTGATTCCTGTGTTATCCACAATGGTGTCTGCATTGGCCAAGATGGTAAGGCTGGGTTCTCCATTATGATGCATAAAAAACTCATCAGATAGGTTAGATTTCTTGAGGCAGAATATGCACCTGATATGGTGTTGGACATGTTTTGAATCGTAATTTATGCTGTTTTCACCAGGATTTGGATTTTTGGTGGATGAACAGGGTAATATGTTGAAGAAGCCACAGGTACTGAATTTTTCTTTTTTGGTGTTCATATGACTATCTTTATAGTTGTTTCAAATCCTTCCATTGGAGATTAACATGCATGAATACAGCTGAAGGCTGTATCTAAGATTTGTTACAGGTGCTTAATGCTATTTCATGATCTCGGAAATTTCTTGGTCTTGATTCTCTATTTCCTTTTCTGGTACTCAAACACATACGATATGTCTTCTTTGCCCATCTCCTCTCCAGCATTTGAACGTGAAGATAGGTAACCACGTGGAAATTGGAGCAAACACATGTATTGATCGAGGCAGGTAACTAATCATCTGAATGCTACCTTGAGTCATTATATGTCATTCATGAATATGGACAGAAAGATGCTTTGCAGTAATTAAATTTAACAAGGATAATTTGGCTTGCAGTTGGAGAGATACTATTGTAGGAGATCACACAAAAATAGATAATTTGGTTCAGGTATATTAACACTTTTTGATTTACAACCTCCTCTGCTTTATGCACATTTGTAGTCTTTTGCTTTCAGATTGGTCACAATGTACAAATCGGGAAGAACTGCATGATTTGTGGGCAAGTTGGAATTGCAGGTTCAGTAACGTATGTTAGTTCTTCAGACCCCCATCCTCTTAAGCAAAAGGAAGAAGAAAGATCAAACTGTTGGCTTAAAGTATTAGTTTTCATTGTATTCTAACATGGAGTTGGGAACTTAGTGCCTTTGTTAATATATTTTTTGTTAAATCTGTGCAGGATGGGTGACTACGTGACACTGGGTGGAAGGGTTGCAATCCGTGATCATGTCTGCATTGCATCAAGGGTAACTAATGATCGCACCATCATGTTGACTTCATTTTGCATTTATTTCAGATGCATTTCTGTGGAAAACTAAAAATTTGTTGAGTGTAGGTTTTGTTTTTTGGCTGGTACTGAGGCATACATGAATCATATACACAGCTGACCTGTCTCTAGAAAAACTTCTCATTCATTTTATATAATCAGGGGTAGATGATTATTTAGCATTTTAAAATTGTCAAAGCAAGTATAGATTGATTCTGAAAGTTATAGCTAAAGTAGATTGTTTGGGTTGCCTACTTTTCTTTTTGCTGCGAAGGAGGACCAAGGTCCTAGAGCAGCAGGACCAATCTGGTAGTAGCGACCCCCATATTTTGGGCTGCCTACTTCAACACTGCTCTCATAGCCATTTCAGTCGATCACTGTGTCTTGATGAAGTTGGCAAATGAGATTTTTTTTTTTTTTTTCACCAGTGATAGTAATATATTCATTCTTTATGTTAGAATTTTTGCTTTAGACATACAATTACTCATGTTAAAAATTGCATCTTCTGGCCTTCTTTTCCCTCTTTTCCCTGGTTAACCAAGCCTTCTTGGATGCATATGGTGGAATTGAGGGCTGGGCAGTGTCCTTGGTGAATATAAGCTTCATGGAGTGATGGATAATGATGTAGTAACTGAGTCTGATCCTACTCTAGAATTTGACATCCCTTTTTCTTATTTTCAGTTGCATTACCAATTTACTCTTTATGCTGGTTACAAACTGTTATATTGAATCAAATCTAAGAGCAATGCACGATGATAATGTCATATCTACTTGGGATTAGCTGTTTCTGGTACCTGATGTTTTACTTATAGTCACCATATTTATCTATTGCAACCTTAGGTGTTTGGTCAAGCCAGCTTGAGTCTAGTTTACTTGGATTTTCACTGCAAACAACTCATTTCCAGTGGAAATGGCTCTTGGTTTTAGACTACAGTCATGTTAAGTTTTGGTATTTTAAAGCACGTGGTTGATCCAAGAAGATGCTCTCAGCCATATACTTGATTTGTAACATAATCTATCTGCATTTCAACTGTTATTTTTTATTTGACTCCACCTTACACTATCTTCTTACTTATGTTTAACTTTGTGAATGTTTTGATGATTGCAAGAATTACATTTGTATACTATTTTGACCATCATGACTTCAATGCGTCATGTCAGTGTTTATTTCTTTCCCAGCTTTTGCCATCTCTGTATGAATGTGTCATTGACCAACAATTTATTGCTACATGCAGGTCAGATTAGCTGCTAGTAGCTGTGTCACAAAAGACATTAATCAGCCAGGGGAGTATGGTGGCTTCCCTGCTGTAAGTGTCTTGATATTTTGCTACTTAGAAATCAGAATCATGTTTAATCCAAAGGAAATAAATGAAATGCTTTATCCCCCAAAAAAAGGGATAATTGGTTAATAATTCTGAATGTAGTTCCTGTAGAAGGATTTTAATATTGTTAATGTAATTGCGGAAAGATTTTCCATGGGCTTTTGCTGCAGATGCCAATTGGGAAATGGCGAAGACAAGTTGCTGCTCAACGTCAGACATTCAAGTAGGAAACCTGCGTGCGTCTTAGGGAATCACTGCCACTGTTGAGATCTTGATGGCTAACCTTTGTGCGGCTGCCATGATTATCCTTGGTTCTCGATGACATGGATACAAAACTGCTGAAATAGCTAGTGGCTTGAAGAAACTTTTGTCTGTGCATCATTTTATGTTATGAAACAGGGTGAGACTTTTGATAGGTATAATGTAATTGGAATTACCGTAATTTTTACTAGCATGTCTATAACTCAGTAGAAACTTTTATCCATATAATGAACTGATTTACTCAGAACATCTGCTTTAAAGGGATTTTTGAGGTTAGAAAACTGCAAAAGTTTTAAATTTGACGAGTTTGGTCTGCATCCTTCAAGTTTTTTCAAGTGCCTGCCAAAAGTATTCTTACTTGGTGTCATGTTTAGCTGAGGATAATTACTAATTAGTAATATATCATTCCTTAGGAGGCTGTAAAGCAATTAGCATGACCCGAATATTTTCTTTGTATCCGCTTGAGCTTGTTTTATATGTTAATTGGCGAAGTAAAAAACTGCTTTCCTCCAAAAGATTTGTAGTAATTAAACATCTTTACTTGCATTCATCTCTTGCAGTAGACGTTTGAAATTAGGATTATGATTTTGCACGGGGGCAGACTGAGGAAGGTCATGCCTGGGGTACCTTAATTTCAATTGGAGAAATCAATCTGAATCATTTCAGGAACCACCATTTTCTGAAAACACGTTCAATCTCTATTCTTGGCTCATTTATCATGTCCGAATCATAGAGTAGGAGGTTTCGTGTGGGTGTGATCAAACAGACACCATTCATGTCGAACGTTGTTTCATGGGGAATGTGCTAGTTTTGATCAGAAATGTATGATCCCTTAGCTTAAATTTACATCTGCAGCCGTACCCAACTCCTGCATGACACTCTATCTGTCTACATAATCTTGAAACAATGACTAATTAACCACTTTACATGTGATATGATATGATTCACGTGAATCTGATTCTCCATTTCTTCGTGCCATTATGCATCTTGGTCTTGCTTGGAATCTTGCCGTCTGATCCAATTGGTAACTGAGCTTTCAGGTGCACTCCGTAACGCCTGCTCTTAATTCCCCAGGTTCGATATCGAATCTTGGAAGCTAAAGCAGCCTGCAATTGAGCTTTTCGATTTGATATTTGGTCGTGCAATGCTTTCCACACCTTTGCATCCACATAGACAACTCCTATTTTTGGTGTTGTTTCCCCTTTATCTTGGGAGAAACGCGGTATGGTTGTGGAAGCTATGGAGTCCTGATTGTTGAAAAAAGTCAAGATGCAGTCGTCAAAGAAAGTGTCTGAATCCTTGTTGGGATTTTGAATCTCTAAGGCATACTCTATGTTGCCGTTCTCAACTGAGAACTTAGTAATGGTGTAGTCGGGGCTTTTCGGGCGGATGCTTAGCCACATGACGAAGGCTAGCAATCCCAGTAGGATAATGATTTGGGAAATCCAGAGTTTGAAGCTCGTGACTTCCACCATCTTATCTTTGTTTTTTGACTCCCACTGCAGATTGAGGGATTTGAAGGCGGTGACGAGAAAACAAGTTATAGCGCAAGGCTAAGTAATTAAGCATCTGGAACCGTTGTGAAGAGATGGGGTTGGTTTAGTTGATGTTGTGAAGGCATGCCTGCCAAGGCCGAAGCGATGCTTTTCTTTCACTTTTAGTTATGCACCAAGTCTTGAGTGCTTAGATAAAAGGAATCTGAGACATGACTCGCTCAAGGAAGCCATTCCAAAATCCAAATGCAGTTTGGTCATCTTCCCAAGCCCCACCCGATCGAGACCAGGAATAAGAGAAGGCTCCTTCTTCTTCTTCTTCTTTTTTCCTCCTTTTATTTTCCCTTCTTTTTTTCCCTTTTATTTCTTCATCAAAAGCAGGGAATATATATATATATATATATATATTTATATATCCTACACACTCCCTCTATTCTAATCAGAATCTATTTAGAAGCCACCTAAATATCTGAATATTCTACTGCATTTTCTGCTGCAAGAGCATGACTATTTGACACTTGCTTTGTTAATTTCCCTGCCAAGTGGCATATTAGAATTTAGAACCTCTCATCGGAGGGATTTTATTTGCTCCCCTAAGGACACAAACCAAATACTAAAAGTTGCTGCCAAATGACCGTATGCTAGATTTCGACATCTTTCTTTCTAGGGCAAAAAAAAAAAAAAAAATTCTAATATTACCATTTTGTTTCACTGGAAATGATAGAGCTATAATTAATCTCAATTGCTTGATTTTACAACATTGAAATGGTATTAGTCACGTGATGTATTTGCTTAACCATTTTGAAATCGAACTACATTAATTGTCAGAATAGAATAAATTTACCTATATAATTTAGGTTTTGTCTAATAAATGTGAGTCTGTACATTCATATGATAAATTTTGCATAAATTAATGTGCAAATGACTGCTAACTAAGCGTCGTTAGAAAAATCCTGTAATTTGGCATGCAATTGTGTGAGCTATATCCAAAAAATTTTATGGTAATTAAAAAGGTTTTCCTCTTTGGAATTCTGTTTAATAAATGTAATTTCCTTAATTAGTATTTTAGGTTAAGCTTGATTTGTTTCTTAAAGCATATAACTAGAAACAAACAGGGCGTCGAATCATGTATATGAACATGACCGTCATTGATTAAAACTGTCGTAGACACAGAAAAAGTAAAAAGCATTTGAGAAAGTTGAGTTCTGAGAAACATGTTCCCACGAAATGCCACCTCTCCAGGTATACATCAATTTTGATCACAGTAACATCGAATCTTACATCAAATTCACAATCATTAATAATAATTTTTTAAACCAAAAAAAAAAAAAAAAGAAAAGAAAAGAAGAGAAAAAAATATCTGGGATTTCCTCTCTTAATCCAGATTAATCAGCTGAAATAAACAGGACATCTTTTATCTTTGTACTCAGGCAAGATGGTGCCATCAGGGCCAACTCCAACCGGACAATTAGCATGCAGGGTATGATGCCTACTATCCCACGAAGAAATTTTGAATCTAATGGTCGAGGTTACATCAAGCTTGAAAATTACCCTTCCTTGTGATCGATCAGCTAAAAATTGCTGCCATCTTTGATTGGTGACGGTTAATGTAGCACCGCTCAAGCTACCAGCAAGAACTGTGGTATTTTTGGGCCCTTGGTAAAATGGATACAACAAAGAAATAGCCCCAATGCCTTGATCATCGTAAGTTACTGAAACGTGCATTGCATCGTAGAAGATCCCAATCGCCCGGTTTGGATTACGGGCAGTGACGTTGAAATCTATCTGGGCATTTTCAAACCCGTTTCCTTGGGCTATAGCTGGAATTGAAAATTCATGGATGTGAAATCTTGGCCTGTGCGGGCGTAAACTTAACCACAAGATGAATGTGATCACGCCAATCAAGAAAAGAAAGAACAAGAAAATGGAGCAGACGAGCTTGGAAACCCTCGTTGCTAAGCTTTCTCGCACCCTATGGGCGTAGTAACGGGCAGAGTGGTGCCGCTTGACCGGCTGGTTTTGCGGACTAGGGTTAGCATGAGTTGGTAATGGGTACGAGGAGCTCATGATACTTTCTTTTTTTTAAAAAAAAAAAATTTTGTGGCAGTTATAAGTAACAAATGTTTTGAGGAAAGATTGATGATGAACAGGATATATTTTGGATGGTTGTTTAAATATATAATGTCTTGACCAAGCCAATAGAGGATGCCCGAGGAACAAAGGAACGTGATGAGGAATGTTAAGAGTTTCTTTTGCATGGGTAAAGGAAAGAATAACAAGCTAGCTGCTCATCTCTTTTCTCTTTTTTGCTTCTACATTCATTTTAGTACTGGCAGATGATCTTTAGTTCGAATGTGTGGCCTCATTACAATGAGTCGTCAATATCAAATACTTGATGCGTAGAATCGACTCAGGTGATTTTTTTTTTTATTTATTAATTGTGAGCATATGAATGACCTTCGAATCCAAGAAACAGAGGTCTTGAAAAAGGTATATGATACTAAATTGACTTGTGTAGGAGAGGTGTTGCATGAATTGAGTTGCGTGGTTTCTTCTTTTCTACATTTTTGTATTAAATGATTCTTTTGTTAACTTATCTTCAAGCGGAAAAGAGAAAAAGGGGGGGGGGGGGGAGTAGGCAAAATGAAAATTTGTTGAGAAATCTTAAGCACTGAGTAAGCCAGATTTAATGCTGTCTAGTACAAGCAGAAAATTGAAAAATCAAATTTCATTGATTAAAAAAAAAAGAGAAGAAGTTCAGACTGAAAATTGGAAGGCTCTTTAAAGAGGGATGCTTTAGGTATATATATTTGCAATTGCTTCATTTATTAAAGTTCTCAGACATTCATCACTTGATTCTTCTATAATCCTGTTTCACTCACAGTAGTACGGCAGCCCGCATGAAGCATGGAATGGAACACGGATAAACACGTGATGCTAAGATATGTTTGACATGACCCAAGAATAACAGAAAAATGTCTAACAGGTGCCAAATATTTCAGGTGTTAGATTTTTGGAAAAATTAACTAGAAAAAGTGAAAAAATATAATGAAAGATAGTAATTGTTAGTATATGTATATATATATATATATATATATATATATATGACAGATCGAGTGGAATTCAAGCGTGTTAATGAATCCCTATTAAAATAGGCACTCGTTAAATAAACCCAGAACAAATATGATCAGTAATAAATGATTTTGAATTTTATCTTAAAAGCACTATATGTTTTAATATGACACTGGTCCATTTACTTAAATTCTTTACATGTGTAAAGTACAAGACTCACATTAAACTAAGAGTAAATTTTGTATGCACTGTCAGTGTATACACTATCAAGGTTGGATGGATGACACATGATCAAATTTTGAATTTCAAATTCAAATTTACACGTGTCATATATCTAATGGTGATAGTGTATATACTGACAACGTATATAAGATTAATCCATAAACTAAAGTGTAACACAAATGTAACATCCAGAGGCATATGATATAATGTGTCAAAAAAAAGGTACATGCTACAACATCGTCTTAAATGTGTTGGTAATGCTGTTGGACTCAACGCAACTCCAATAGCATGTCATGGGAGGTATAGATTCATTACATGGCCACAAAAGCCATGAAATGAGCATTACACGCATCATCAGAATAATACGTGTAAATGCTGCTGAAAAAGAGGAGATAATGGATCTTTTTTTGCAACGAATAAATTTGATTAAATATGGACAATAGCTAAAATTTCATGGTGCAAGTTAACGTTCAATTTTTTTTAGACGGTCATTTTTTGGTTCTCTCTATATAAACACACAAGACACCTTATATATATATATATATATATCTCATTATCCTACTCTATTATTTCTCTTACTCTCTCATTTATTTTTCTCAACCTCTTTGCACGCGGAATTACGTGGTCGAAAACTACATCATGAACTTCGATCGGACTTGGTCGAGCATATTTGGAAACGGTTCGGAGGCAATAATAATGAAAACTGGTATTCATTATGTTATTATATGCATTTTATTTGATTAAATTATGTAATATTATGTTATGGAGTTCAATTAATTACATAGAGAATTATTAATTAAGTATGGATTATTATGATATTTTCACATTTGAGGTATCACATATTTGTTTAATAATTACATACTTATTTTTCAAAAAATAACAATATATTATTCTTTGAGAGATAGAAAAAGATATATTGTTCAAACTCAGAATTTAATAATATTATTTTTTAGAAAATAAAAAATCCAAAAGGAAAAAAATTTAATGAAATTTAATAATTTATTTTTAAAAAATAATGAAATTATTTTTAAAAAATTACTTTATTTATTTACGGAATATAAGTTGTGCATTATTAAAATAAATATTTGATTTGATTGTGAACCCATACTATCATATATACCATGTGGAGTGTAATATATATTGAATGTGAGTATAATAAAAGAGAAGATAGTTGAATGCTGATGTGGTATGTGAATTACACTCTAATGTGGATGCCCTCATGACATAATTGATCGTTCGTAGAACTAAACGAGGGAATCTTTTAAGAGTATATTATTACTATTATCCCCAAGCAGCACCCTAGGTGATTAGGTCGTGTAATAAATAAAATATCGAATATTTCCACGAGTTGATAGGGTAATAATGTAATATATCCCCAAATCAAAGGCAACTCTGTGCTGTCCATGCCCCAATGGAATGACTCTCCCATTCATATTGCATTCTTAATTCTGTTACTTGTAGTAGAACTCTAATTGCAATCCCAGAATCCACTGGGGACAAATATAGTTGTGTACCTTCAAGGCTTCAACAAATATACGCGTTGCCTGAATAATATGTTTAATAGATTTGACCCCTCGGGGGATAGAGAATCAAGCTGTATCTGAAATCTCGTGGTTTTCTTTTCTCTATTGATTAAATTTCATTACTATTGCTTCGAAAAAAAATTCATTACTGTTTGAACATTGAGGGGAACAGACAAAGGGCAATCCTCGGAACAATTCCAATCAAAACAAAGGAAAAAAAATTTGGGGAAAAACATGCCCTCCCTCAAAAATATCTAATCCGACAAACTATATACATAATTGTGCAGTCACAAAATTTCAGCTTAACCTTGTTTAAGTTTATTCGGAACATACAAGCTTCCGTGAATTTGAGAGGTCACCCAACTTGATGGATCATTGGGAAGATTATCGTCAAACAGACTATTGAGGCTTCTAATTGTGCTGATTCACTCAAACAAAAATAAGGGAAGACAATTGAGAAAAGAAAACAGATGCATGGAAAATCCCCTCACTAGACCACAATGAAGGATAATTTCAATATTTTCAATTTGTCATGCCACGAAATACTCATCCGACCAAAAGGTTTGAGACCAATTACATGACGATTTCAGTTTTAGTTTTAGACCAAAATTACAGACAATAAAACCAAAACAAACTTTTGTGACGATATAATTAATGCAAACTCAAGCCATGTTTCCAATGTTGCGAGGCATAAGCTACTAAACTTATTTTAACATAAATCTAGGATGTCAACGATTAACATTAATTTGTCTACAGTTTCCTAACACAACAGCAAAAGCTATCATCAATCCTTCATAGTACGGATTCTCCAATTCGTCTTATCACACGAGGATCCTTTGACGCTTGGTGGCAGGCATGTCAAATTTCGAAATTCCAGGATGGGCTATAGTGCTCTCGTCCATGGATTCCGTCTTGGAAGCTTCGATCGCAACAACAATTGGCAAAACTTCACGACCAATATTCCTTGGCTCTGTGATCTTGGCTGCTGCATAAGAAGACACTTCATCGATAGTAAGCGTGATGAAATAACGAGGAATTCCCAAGGAAGCAAGAACCTCGTATAGCACAGCAGCTCCTGCCCCATAACCATGATCATCCCGCAGCATCGAAGTCTTCGAAACCCAGAACGACCTCACCGTTAATGGGCTCATTGGTTCTTCCACAAAAGGCTGCTCTAATCTTTCTTGTGGGTGTAGGTTGCTACGTAGGAGAATCTCCCGGTAACGGATCTGAATGTAAAAGATGTCTGATGGTAAATCCTTCTCGTTCTTGATGATAGCATTGTCTTGCCAAAAGTGAGAATCGTACTCAAAACCTTCCCCAGCCATCGATGAAAAAACAGGGAAAGTCAAATTGGAATATTGAGCAGGCAGAAGAAAGAACCAACTTTCGATGTGAATCGCCTGATGGAAATTAAGAAAGTAATTAATTTGGTTGATGGGTTTCTTTCTGCGGAAGTGAAAGTTATATATGTGTAATGGTATTTGAGACTTGAGATTTCCTAAGCAGTGTGGGACTAGGGTTCAAATTATGGAAAAGTCGGTTAAAAAATTGCATCAGATTTGGGAAACCTAGAATTTAATTTCATTAACGTTTTCTTCGGTTAAGAAAATTCTGGACAAAACCCAACATCACTCTGTCTTTGTTTTCTTCAGCTTTTTGTTGTAACGGCTGCTTTCAATTTATTTTCGTTTGTCCGCAACTTACCCTACTAGATTACTAAATCATGATATCTCAACGATTTATTTGTTAATTTAATCTTTCCTACATCATAATGCAAACAAATTTTTATTTTCACCCGTCACAGACATATAATAAATTCTTTAGTCAAATGTCAAATTTTCATTTTATACATACAACACACATCTTAGGCTACTTTTGTGAAAATCCATTACACTGATGGTGTAGGAAAGAGTAATTATTTTTTTTAGAGGGGACACACATCTCAAAAAATTCATATACTCGCATAATTCAGAAATTTCACCAGTGTGGTACTGAATAATTTTGAATACAAAATTTTATGTCCGAACGAACAAAGTTTATATCCACCAAGGTTGAGATCATGGAATTTAAGGTATTAGCAAAATCTTTTTTTTTTTTATTTTTATGTTGGCGACTGCATGTTAGTATTCATTCCACTATTTACGAGTTTTTATTTGTAATGTGATTGTATTGTGTTGTAATTTCATGTATGGATCTCATCACTGTGGATTACTTGTAATTAAATAATAATTAAAGGAAAAAAAAACTACTTCAACTTCAAGCTAGCCCTCAAGGCTCCAACCAATCAAAACTAAGATACCTTTTCAATCTGCATTTTCTTTATTCTCTCCTTTAATTAAATCAAAGTTGTTTACTTGCCCAAAACCCGCTCCTCAATTTTAATAGCAACCAGGCGACGTGCATAGTTCATAGCATGTGTCCAACTGCTCCTCGGCTTACAAACGGAAAATTTTAAATACAACTTTCAGAGCAGCAAAACCTGCAAGTTTTCCGAGCAACCGAATCATCTACAATAGACAAAATTTACTTGAGTTCCAAATGGACAATTTGACAATTACCATTCAAGTGTGAAGAACAAATGAATCAGAATCATTCGTTTTTTTCTTCATGCAAGAAGAAAGGTTAATTTCTTCTACACTGATAATATAATCATTAATAGGAGTAAATGTAAGTCATATATGCAAAATTTAGAGTTCAAATTCAAACTGAATTAAATTGTCATACATTTAGGCTCGCTCATGTTTACGCAGCCTATTGCATTAAAAAAAAAAAAGACTACGCACAGCCAGTGTGAGAAATATTGATTTCAAGAAAATAAAAATGAATGTAAATGGTGTAGTATTTAATATCATGCATTTGGGGTGGATTATGCATGTTGATTCATCCATTAGTAATAACCAATTGAAAAATATATGTATTGGTGTAGATAAATTTCCAGTAGAAGTATAATAGTAGGATTATTGCAAGCTAGCGCACAAAATTTTCTCATTCTTATTACGTACTAATGAATCCCAAACAAACATGGCTAGATAAGCACATCGATTGTACTTCTCTGCCAGGAGACTCCCCAGTCCCCACTACAAAGTCGGGAAAGATTTACTACAATTTCCAAAATGAGACATGAATCTCGAGGAAAAAAAAAATACTAGTAAACAGGGTAAAGAATTGAAGACCAGCACGCCAATAAAATTTCAACACCTGACTTTAACTTTGGGTATCAATGACAGAAGGTAATTGACTCCTCCATTAATTGACCTTGGTGCAGACTTTCCTGATTTCACCTTGAGTTCCAGTGAGAACGCCAATTCTACCCATCTTGATCATGGAATCGGCAAAGTCCTTGAAGAAACCGGCTTTATCTTTCAGAGCATGAAGTTTAACATAAGCTCTGGTTTCACTATCATCAAGCAGAGCTGCATCTGACTGGAAAAGGCCCCTTCTTTTAGCCACGAGAGAGAAGTAGGATAGGTCGAATGTCTTGAAACTTCCTGGATCCATCTCCACCAGTGTATTCCGGTCTCCGAATTTGCATTTACTTTTCAATTTTGGGACGTATTCATAATCCAATGTGGGATCAGCATCATCATTCTGAATACCTTTGCCAGTAAAGTTGTATAAACGATTGTTGAAGGCTGAGCAATGAGAAGTTCCAACGGTGTGTCCTCCTGATCACGTCAAAAGGCTAATATAATTAGGTAACTAAATTTTTTTTTTTAAAAAAAAAAAAAAAGGGGGGGAGGGGGAGGTTAAAATATTTCAATTTTCGTCATGTAAAGTATTTGAGGCTAGTCCCTATTCTCCTAAAATTTGACAATTTAACGTTACCAATCCAACAGTATCATTCATTGTATACAGGAAATGAAAAAAATATATTATCTAACATGACGCAGAGAAAAGGCTAAATGTGTCGAATTTGAAATTTGAGCGTGTCCAAAATATGTTATAATCAAAATACGGGGAATTATGTTTGCGAAAAATAAAGAACTAAATTTGTAACATTACGGTAACAAATGGAAATTAAGCCTTTTGCATGGGAGAAATCAGGTGATATACGCAGGGGCAGGGAAATTAAGTTGTAGGCACCTGAAAGCACCACCAGATCTTTGACACTGAAGCCTTTTGCCTGAAATCCCTGTTTTAAAGTGCTGATATTCGCAAAAGGTGACAATAAATTTGCCAAGGCTTCATTGACAGTTGAAACTCTTCCATCTCTTCGTCCAAATTCGACTTCCCATGACGGCCCATTTAACTGGTAAAGGAAAATGTACCAATCCGATATTATTAAGTAGAGCTGAAGAGAGTTAAATAAATTGATACTGCTGCCAATATATATATTTCCTTGACTTGTGCTGTACGTGCTAGAAGAAAATTAAGGATATTAAGAGAAAATTACCGCGACGGTTACGTCCCTTGCTACTGCGGCTAGCACGTCCGCACAAGATACAATCCCTGGGCATACTTTCTCTACTGCAGTCTTCACCTTATCAATGATTTGAAATCCTCTAATGCTTAAGTTTGGGATGGCATATTTTTCAGTCTTATTAGGAGTGTCCAATAGCACTGATCCATCGCAACCCTGCATGCATGCAAGCCAATTTACATACGTTCATCGAAGGCACTGGAAGATTGAATATACATAATAACTATATGTATGTATAATGGTAATACCAAGAAAATTACACAGCACGCAGTAATAAATAACAATCTTTACATACCCTAACAAAACAATCATGGAAGTGCATTCTCATTAAAGGACCACCGAGTGTTGGTGCCACGGACATTACTTCATCAACCACAGTTTTAATCGTGTACACAAGGTTGGGACATGTGTGTTTGTAAAAATCAGGCGTTAGGCTCCGCCCATTCGCACGATTGAAAGCAATCAAAGCTAAGAAGATCAACTGAAACAAGAAATGCTTTGAAACTCTTGAGGTAGCCATGCAGAAGACAGATTGTCTTCAATGAATTTAAGCTCTTTTATCTTGAGATGATTAGCAACCCCTCGTAGCTATTTATATTAGCCCGAGCTAGTTCTTTTGGCAACATTGATTATGTTGTGAGAGAGCTGTCATGCCACGGCTTTCTTACTTAGCTGTTTTTTTATTCATAGAATAATTTTTGGGTTTGGCAATGATTGATGGACATATTAAAAAGAAAAATTGCCGTGACAAATTTTGATTACCCTCGATCAGGGCAATAATGTTTGTACTTCTTAACAAGTGCATGACTGTTGACATTTCAGCGTGACAGTCCCTTAGTTAGTTACAGGCCCTTAAACTGAGATCCTCTGAACAAGACAACTTAGTTCTTGTAACTTAGCAATCAACTATCTTAATCTATTCGAAAGTTAATTGATGATATTAACCAAGTGGGTTGACAGAAGAATCATGTGCACGTAGGACCCGTCAACTAATCCCGGGCCATCGATTAGGTGGAGGGTTGTTCTGAGTCTGTCACAATAGCCATTGCACACAGATAAGGACCACTTCATCTCAGCATTATTAGCATTTTATATATTTTTTTTTTCCATTGGGCACTTTGACCAGAGATAATTGGATCAACTTCAATGATTTGCAAAGTGCATCGTATGTATTGATTGGTCTTCTCGTTGTGAAATGTTTATCAATGAATTGAGAAGTATTAATTGAAACTCAGTATGTTAGGGCACGCCTAATAATTAATAAAATGATCATCATTCATAGCGCTTGTTCCATAACAAGCCAAAAAGACCGAGTTTGCTGTTCCATATTCTAAGCTTCAATCCCATACGAATCCCCTTTTCTTGTTTCACCTTCAAAAACCCCTCAAAATATTCTTTTAAACCACAACACTATTGGAATATATAGAAGACCAATCTACCTTTTCATGAATCCTAGAGTACATTATAATGTTGAATGTAATTGTGACAAACATGGAAAATTTACAAAAATGGGCTTACATTTAACTAAATTCAAATTAATTTTAAAATTTTCTGCTGAGACCCTTTTTATTTGTGTGCATTACATTAAACTTCTATAACATGTAGGGATCCAAGTTCACTCTTCTGAACTTTGTGGGTCAAATCACTCATAGCTAGGGTTCTCATCATTTTGGTGAAATGATTTATATGATATTTGAAACAAATCTCAGAATTAAACTGGCTGCTAATGGAGTCGGTGTTTAATATCATCAAATTAAGGACTAAATACTACAATTGGAGAAAGTTGCAAGTATGCCCCTGCTTTTCATCATGAAAGTGCAGAGCTCCTCTTAAATGTAAATGTATACTTCGACAACTACAAAACCACCCAATTCTCTCCGTCACCTTTTATTCCGCCCCTAATTGCTGTGAAATGGCAGTCGGCGCAAAAGCATACAATATTAAAGCTCAGGAGGAATCGGGAGGACTTAAGATCTGTAGCACCATGCACGTTCCAGTACGTAACTAAAAGGTTAATGTTGTTGATTGACGACACATTACAAAAGTAATCTCATATATGGACCATTTAGCTGACAATAGTTGATCTGTAGTTATAAAAATGCAGGTCAAGTTTAATACGACATATTATATTATACATACGTGTAACATGTAATTTTTTTTTTTTTTTAAAAGTATGATTAAAGATTCAGTATAAAGATACGTGTTCAACAAATCTACGCATATAATATGTCAGTGAATTGTACGAATATATTTTAACGCTACGAAACAAAGAATATGGCTAAATCATTATATTCGTCAAGGATTATCTATATTTATACCAATTTTAACTCTTGTTCTATGTATGAGACGTTAAATGTATTAAAATTTTATCACCTTATTACTTTTACGTATATAAATCTATAGAATTATATTATATGTCGCTATTAATTTTGTATCTAACTAGGAAGGTAAGTCATTTTCAGTATTAAAATTTTTAAATTTTTTTCAAAAATTAAAGCATAATTAGTGAAGTATGTCAAAATTTATTTATGTATTTTATACGGTTCATTGAAAAGTACAAGTATTTTTTTAGCATATTTTTAAAATATATAAAATATGAAAGTTTTTTTTTAATTATATTTACAAACATGCATTATATAAGTATAATACTAGTATTTTCTAATTAGGGGTCTATCATCCTATATGTTCCATGCAGAATAAAGTAACAGGCCGTCTTTCAACAATTTCCTTGACTTCTAGCAGTTTTTAGAAGTGATTATATTCAGAAACCAGGAAGAGCCCATATATCAGTCCTACGAATCAATTCTCCAGGCCATGCATATACCAAGGCAGAGGGCCTTAAAGCCAGATTTTCTAGTAAGACTCAAATCCTACAAAAGTTCTGCGGGTGGTTGGTGCAGCTCTCGAGTCTCGATTGATGATGACCGCTTTTGAACTTAATGTCGTGGATAAAACTTTCCGCTTTTAAACGAGTTTAAACTTTATAAGACGCCCTGCATAGGTCCGGGCTTTGTGGATCTGTTTTGGTTTGTTTGGTACTCGGACCATCAAATTTGGACTTTGGTCAAAGATATGCACTAGACGGAGTGATGGCCCAACAGACGCTTAGCATCTTGTACCTAATAAGCCTGCCTCCTTAGCTGATCATGAATCATGATTAGAAGAGTAATTGCTTAAAAAAAAGTTAAATGGACTTTGAGGACGATACAGCCAATTTAACAACAAAAAAAAAAAAAAAAAAAAGTTGTAACTAACAACCAAAAAAGGAAACAAATTGGAAAATTTTTTTTGTTTGGTTGGGCCAAATTGGAATATCTTAGTTCTCAATGAGTCATAACTCGCAGGTTGGCAAATTAATTAGGGACCCTGGAATGATTCTGGTGATAGTGTTTGGTTGGAGCGACCGACCGACCAAGAGAACATACTTATTAATTTCCTTCTTTAAATATATTTTTAAGTAGTGTAGGTAAGAGGTTTCGAATACAGAATCTCTCACGTATTAATAATTTCCGACAAGCTAAGCTCAACTAACATAATATTTGGTGGTAATGAAGCCTTACTCTAATACTAATAGTGAAAGCATCCAATTAAGGTTGAAGTTTCCAGACTGTGGCCTGGTCCTCGTTTGCTCTAAATTTTGCAAAACCAAATTATTTAAAGTGATTATAGAAAATAATTAGAATCAATAAAAAAAATACTTTTTAATAAACTATGAATTTTAGCTCTTTTTCTAGCTATTAAAAAATTTATAAATACAAAAGCAAATGGAAACATTAAAAAAAAAAATTGATATCCAAAATCAGAAACTATAATAAGCCAAATTAACCAACCGAGAACAAGTCTGGATAGGTTTGTAAGTTTGGAAGAAGCGAACAATATGTTAATAATTGTGTGATTATATATTTTTCACTTCTATATAAGTTGTTATGTTGGACTCTTGCTGGCTGTAGTGCTTACTTTAAGCACCATCACCTGCTTTAGGGTCAACTAGCCTTAGGACTCCTAACCACTCTTTATCGGTTGCTAATGGCGTGGATGTAGCTATCATTACCAACAACACATTATATTCACTTTCCTTGATTATAATGAATTTGAGCTGTTGAAATGTCAGTTCTGGGAGAGCCCCAATCCTGTTTATGAAGAAGGCATCGCCACCACGATTAAAATCAAAGCTTTAAAAGAGGTTTGTGCTGAACATCACTTTCATTGTTGGGCATTGTATGATTGTACTGGTAGCTTACTAATAATTCCGCCACTAATTGTTGTTCAATGCATTGTGGCTCTCATAACATTATCCTCTCTTCTTTCTGCGTAACTTGCAAGGATGTGTTTTTAAGTTTTAACCGCCCAACTAACTTTTTTCTTTTTTCTTTTTTTTTTTTATTTTTTCCGACCGGACCGGACGGAGATGGGTGAGATTTAAGAAGTAGAGTGGGGAAAGGAACATTTAAACCTAAGACTTATAAATTTTGGAGTCTCTATTTTAACTACTAGACCAAGGCTATCTCATCAACTGCCCAACTAACTTGC
Source organism: Coffea eugenioides (assembly GCF_003713205.1). Lineage (NCBI taxonomy): Eukaryota > Viridiplantae > Streptophyta > Magnoliopsida > Gentianales > Rubiaceae > Coffea > Coffea eugenioides. The sequence continues at coordinate 11,086,602 of NC_040036.1, read as the reverse complement.
TTAATAAATAACAATATCATAGGGTTTTCGATTCCCCAATTCTTTTATCCAAGGGGAGGGGTTTTTTGGACCTAAACAAAAAAGATTCAAGAATATTACTGGGGGAAGAAATGAAAGGCCTTGTCCAGATTGCTAATTTTCACAACCAAAAAAAAAAAAAAAAATCTTTCGACACATTTTCCAATTATCATTTTATCTTATATACATCACATCGTTATAGTATATTTTTCTACAAAAACTTTGGTGTTTTGATTGTAATTTTCCACTAAAATTTTTTTACATTTTACATATTGTTCAATCACCTACTTACCTCGTATGCAGCAAATCGTTACAGTATATTTTTCTACAAAGATTTTAAAAAATAGCAATCCAACGGGGACGGTAACTCGTATTGCTAGAAAAGAGACGGTTTTGCTACAGCATATTTTTCTACAAAAATTTCAGATGAAGTCTAAGACAGTTTGTGTTGGAAAAGAAATGGTCCTGCCATCGTGTAACACGGGGCCGACTTAGAGCACCGAACAGTAACTCAAGTGCAACCTCCTTGGTTGGTCTTATATAGCAGGGAAATGATGAATCTTGCTGCACTAAAGATGATTCTTCTGCCTTAACAGGACCTACTCACGGTTCTTTTCAATCTTGCAATGATAAAGGCGATAATCAGATTACATCAATGAAGTGGACTTCACTAAAATCCAAGTTCTTGTTTAGTGGATGATAATTAATCGTCTCTCCAGATTCAAATTATTGTTTGATTTCATTCCCAACAATTCTGAACTACCAAATAATCCAAGGTCCCCTCACCTCTGCCCACTAGACAGAACCCAGTGGTTATCACTTATTTGTAGCTTTGATCAAGGCATAATTTGAATTATTTCCAGTTCAATGAGAATAGGTAACGTCAAGTATTAATGTTCGTTGATGAAGATTCGAGGAGCAAGCAAATAATCTCAAATTTTTTTCCTGATTTTGAAGTTGAGTGTGACAACATGAAAAGGTTTTCCCTAATTGAAGCCTACACGCAATCAGCAATGAATGGAAAACCCAATGACAAGATGAGGATGTCTGCCTTCTCAATCATATGGTAATCCTGCATTTGATATGTTTAGTAACATATGCTGTCAGTTGCTTTAATTTGCTGGAAATTATATCCCAGTCTCCTATTCGTTCTTCTAATTTTATCTTTTCTTTGAAAAATTTAAGTTGCAAAATTTATTTTACATTCGATTTCTGTACGTATATTCATATTTATATATATATCGCAAGGTTCAGTCTCTATATATATATATTTAAAAAAAAAAAAAACAAACATGTGCATATTAATCAAAATGAATATCAACTGGAATGTCAAACCTTGTCTGTGAAGCTGGAGGGGGCCCTTTGCCTCTCCTGCAGGCTAAGGGACTTGAATCTGTCTCTACATTCATGAATCTATTGCTTCATCACTCAGAAGTAGAAAGAAATCAATTAGAGGTCCGGTTTGACTTTTGATGCTGTGCATTTCCTACATATATATATATTCTACTATAAACTTCACGAGTTTTGTGGAAGAAATTAAAAACAGATAAGAAGGTTGAAAATTATTTGTCATTTACATCTAAGCTACCAACGCTTCAAAGTCTTGATTTGTTCATTACTTTAATTCACTACCAGCCTTGATTTTGTTCTTTACCTTAACTGATCTACTTTTTTTAATTCAACGTTTTACGTGGGAGAAGAAACTCGTACTCAGTAGTAAATAATAAACTCGAAATTTCTAAGTTCTGTGGCTTTCGAAATGACTACGTAAATTATGCGTTGGACACCTTTTTCGGTCATCTAAAATTTGATGCGACTGGTGAAATTTTGAAAGAATGTAGATATTTGAGGCTTTCAAAATGACTACGTAAATTATATGTTTCTATTAATACAAGTTCATGTGTTGCCATCTTAGAATCCTAGAAACAATATAGTGAAATTATTCAAAATAATATTTCGCTTGCATCATAAACATATTTCCTAATCCACCTTTTTAATATTTCTAATTATCTTTTTATCTCACATACATCACATCACAAAAAGTGTTACAGTAATTATTCCAAATAACACTCTATCCAAACAACTTCTATTAATATTTTTTTGTTATATTTTGTTTGGTTTCTAGTTCTTAGTCATACCCGCCGTTTGGAAGTCAATAGTAGTCGAATATAAGAGGAGGATTCCGGAGGAGAGGGGCCAAGCGATGGAAAGGTGCAGCTAGATGCCCGGCCGGGGGGTGGGCGGGCTACAGCTGCATAGGCCAATTTGGCATGCCAGAAAGGGCCGAGCGGCGAGACGTGGTCCAATCCAACCCAACCCCAACTGGGGATTTACTAAAAAACAAGTGTTCGCACTGTCGCCTGTCTCGGGGGCTACCTGTCCTCTCCCATTTCTTGCCATGTTTTCCCTTATCGGTTCTAAAATATTTATTATCTACCGCAAGATGGCACAGGAATTGTTTGAATTCGGTGTTCACATATATTTGTTCAATATTTATTGGACTCCCTCCACTTTCTATCTTTAAAACTTGTATCATTTTCTCGTTTTACACTCTAAAATTTCAATATGAATACTTCACATCCTAAATTTTCGTTTTTATACAATTTGCACCTCAAGTTTGTTCTGTTTAAATCTAATTAATAATAACTTTAGTAGAATTAACTCGATAAATCAATAAGAATGAGTTAAAGTGGTCAAAATGAGCTAAGGTATTGCAAGGAGAACAAAACGTTGCATATATTATAATTAATTTATCTCGTATTTTATCTCGTTAATTTTGCTAATAATATTAGTAATTGGAATAACACAAATCAATAATAACATGCTGAAAGTGATCAAAAGGAGTCAAGAAATCGCAATTCGAAGGCTTTCTTAACAATTTAATGTCTGCGCAAGAATGTATCTTCACGACAGTTTTGCACAATTTTGAATTTTTTTTGACAACTATTTCAACTACCTGATAGAACCATTTTGGAGAAAATTTCGTATAGCCCTTGGCAAATTAGTTTTGCGTCAATTCAGCTCGTCATCAAAGTCTATCCTTTCCCTCATTTTCTAGGCTCGAGTCTTCATGCCCGTACCAATTCACAGCAGCCGAATTTTTGCTCATCTTTTCTGGATAAACGATGACACGGGTGGCTAGAGTGGCTTATGTCCACTGGATAGATAATTTCAAAGTCAAGATCATTACTTTTATTCATTCGATTCGGCCAAAACGGGAAAGTAATGAGGAAATATGGTCCAAGTATTAATTGCACTATGACGTTTGGCAATTGCGTCCAAGGATAATTGAAGCCACATTATATACTATTTAAGTTAAGCATATTTTCGAAAAAGTGTGAAACTGTAAAATTTATTGAGGAAAACTGACACAACCACAAAAATTGTTGAAGCCTACTTTAAAATTAGCCTTGTGTGAAAAAATCTGTTGTCAAAGGTGCTAAATGTGTTCGAAAGTTAAAATATTGGATATGGATTTGCTTTCGTTCAAAGTTTGGGGACTAAAATCGTTAAACACATCATTCGTATCTTGTTCCACACAATTGAGGAGAGATTCTGTGATTGTATTAGTGCAACAAAGTCAGTCTATGAGGCCGAAAATTCACAGCACAAAAAGTACGAAAATGAATACTAGTAGATGTTTAATGTTTTGACAATGCATGCCCTATAATCATTATTTGTGGCCTAACTTGTTAACCCTTTTCAATAAGCATTATTAATGACGTAGGCTGTACCATAACGAGGGTAGACCTCCACATACATGAATAGAACTCTAAAACATTCTTTAAGTAAGTTGATTACAAGCAAACAAAAATATATAGATATATATTAACAGCTAAAGATAACAAAGTCACACATGTAAAGCAGATAACAGATAACAGCAAAGCCTGATCATCAAGAACCCCAACCTGACCAAACCTTTAAAAGTCTCCACTCCCTGCACGAAAACAAGAATTTTTGTACCAAGTTTTTCTCTTCCAATCCCAACTCTCTCCCACTTTACCTCTCCTCTTCTCTCTCTAATCATCCTCGAAATTCTCTGATGCTCTCTCATCTTCTCAGATGAACCTTTCTTTCCTATCCTCCAGTGCTATATACTACTGGTAAAAGCCTTTCAGTTGCAATCAAAAACATAAACACATCGGTTAGAACCCCTGCACGTTATCACTTCCAACATCTCTTCATGCGTATCCAACTTCTTGCCGTGTGAGTTTTTGCAACTGTTTCATTGGTTGATAAGGAAAGAAAAGACAGCACGAAGTTGAAGAAGAGGAAGACTTTGCGCAAGTGTTCAGGTTTGTCAACATATTTCAACGCCATAAATGAATAACCATAGATAGCAGTTAGAAGTAGTTGAATGAAAACTGAAGCCTTTCATTTGGTTCATGAGAAGAAATTCTATTAATTAGCTCAATATTAAGTAGTACTAAGAAATTCTATTAATTACCTCAATATTAAGTAGTACTAAGTTTCTTTAGTCCTAAAGACAAAGTTGACTATCCTACTAGCTTGCTAATTGTTTTTTTGGCATCAAATGGGATCAGGTACTAGTAGATAGTGATTTTGCCCTCGGCCAACTGGGGGTACGCAAGTTGGTGTTAGTGTCACCCTCCAAATCTCTTTTTCTCTCAATCTTCTCTCTGGCCTTCTTGTTTTCACCATCTTTCCCCTCCGAAAGTCGGAAGTTGTTGGGGAATTATGGAAAATCCAAAGCTGGTAACCAGAGCTTCTTCTCGCTTGTCCTTTCTATTACTATAATTTTGTATTTTCTTCATGTCTACTCTTCTAGATTGTTTCCACAACCGCTTCGTTGGAAGTTGGAGGTTGGAACCCCCTGATAGGACTACTACTTCAAAACCGAATCGATTTCTTTCTTCACTTCTCTCTGCCTCTCTCTCTCTCTCTCTCTCTCTTTAGGGTTCTCCAATTAATATGATGTTGGATAAGTAAAGTTAATTTATCTGCATGTCCTTGTCTTGGACAATTATGCAGCTGCAGGAACATATGGGGTCTGAGAATCTGAGCTCAATCAATGAAGTCAGTGAATTGGTAGACAAAGGTGCCCAGGAAATATCAGTTTCCCATCAAACAAATGGTGTGGAGGACTACACAGCCCGGAAAGCATCTGATAGCTTCATAGTGGATATAGAGCGTTTCGCATCACATCTCAGTACTGACAAAGATATCAAAGCCAACTCCAGAATTACAGTTACTTCTTCTCCTTGATTAATATACTCTACAATTCTCTTTGCAATCATTCTGCATCTTATGAAGCTTTACTTATGGCTCAAAATATGTTTATATTTTTCTTCGTATTTTCCTATTTGGTCTTGACCATCATTTCTCTTCCATTTTCTTTCTCTAAATACTACTGCCTTTTTTGCCTACCTTGAAAGCTCACTTAAATGCCTATTCATTATGGCTTCTGTTCATTTATGAAACGTTGAAAATAAAGAGGCTAGCAAGTATTCCCATTCCACAGAATTTTAGTCGTCATCAGTTTCTGCAAACGCCGACCAACTTCAACCTTGGAAAGTCTAGTACTTAAAATGATAAACATTTTTTTTGAGCAATTGCTACAGTAGGTTTAGAAAGACGATTGCTAGAATTTATAAAGGATGTGCTTTTTGTCCCTAATATACGCTTGTCAATTTGTGGATTAAAAAAAAAAAAAAAAGTTACAGAGAAGCCTTTCAAGAAAAGCGTCGCAGGAGCGAGGTGGCGAAAAGAAGTCCAATCCCATTGCCAATGGTGAGAGAGACTATGGCTCCATTGCAATTTCACCAAGAGGTAATCAAGCAACTCTCTCTCTCTCTCTCTCTTGATAATTGTTCTTTTACCGAAAGAGAAAAAAAAATTACTTCCTGAAAAATCAAGGAAGATTTGTTGGGATGGCTAGAATATTGTCAAAGAGCTTGGCGTCTACGTGAAGTAATTACATTGATCATCAAAACGTGACCATGTTTTGGAACCGTTTCTTTGTCATAATTACTTTCAGAACTAATCTCTGATGCATTGTCAATGTATACATGGTTAGATGCATAATAATTAATTTTAATTTAAATTTAAAATTTAAATTTTACATATGTGTCGTGTATTCAATCATAATAATATGAGCTAGGATTTTATCCAAATAAACGATTGCTGGGATAAAACTCAAACCCAACAATTATATTACTATCTCGGAGTAAAATTGGGGCTGCTATTTTGGCTTCCTCAAGAATTTATCCCAAGTTATTTGAGTACGTGTGCCAAAAATTTTTGTTATCAAGGCCATTTTCTCTGTTCAATAAAATGACAAAGAGGGATTGGCAGTAACAAAACCTGTCAATTTTCCTCCATTCTGCAGGCTGTAGCTTCCAAATGAAATGGAATCAGATTCTTCACTGCATTAAAATCCTTTTGGCTCATCTCATTTCTGAAGCATCAATTCAAGCATTTGTAGGATCTGTTTTTCAACCCAGACCTTGTCTGTATCCGAGTTAAAAAAAGTCCAAGAGGTCAAATCACTTGTATAACTAAATTTTCCTTATCGTCAATCCTCTTGCTTTGACATTGTAAAAAATCATATTGGTTTCTCTCTTTCTTTCTTGCTTTCTTTTTTTTTTTAATGGTTTCTTATGTACAATAATTCAAAATGAACTCTGGCATAAGATCGATCTGATATAGGCACAGAGACTGGGTTCCATGTTCATGGGACGTCTCAGAAGGAGGAGTGATTTAGACGGTTAGTTTGATAGGGGCAATAATGTAAATACAAAGGGAAACACTGACAAAAATATTAATAATTCCGTAGGTACTTGTCATGCCGAAAACTGCGCCACGTACTTGCCATCAATCCATTAACAGCCAGCCTTTTAAGTAACGCAATTGGAAGCTGGATAACCCCCCGCCCCCACCCCCAGCCACCGTTTTTGTCATACCATGTGGATTTATCTTCATCGTCATTATATAAAAAGAGAATTTTAATTACCTAATAATACTTGAGGCGGCTTCCTAGGTCATTATTCCTCATAATAATTGATATGACTGGCAGCTTCTTGGATAAAATACTCCAGCAGAGAAGCTAAAGAAGGTCGGGGCTCCAGTAAGCTACTATCATTTTATCTGCAATGAATTCAGTCATAACGGTTAAAAAGTTTGAGAATTGTTTGAAAGATAGAATCCCGAGTTCAATTTCCATAACAAAAGAGAAATGATACCATACAGAACAAAACCACAAGGGCATGTGAAGCTTTTCTGAATGCTGCACGTAATCCAAAATTGCAACATATAATTAATTCTTTGCTTTCTATTCTGCTAGCAGACATACAATATCTCATTTTGGGTGACATTTAAATATTTGGGGTTGGAGTTGGAGTTGTCCACTTTCCTTGAGAAATGGGACTTTGAACATGGCTTTTTTCAAGTCTGCTATTTTTAATATGCACCCTAAAAGACTGTCATTCCTTTTGTGGTTCCATTATTATTTTTTTTTAAGGTTTCTATTCTGTCATCAGGTCATGGCATTTCCTGCACATGCAGGTAACATTAGAAGCTAAGAGTTAGGATCACAATAGGAGATGGGAGGCTTCTTAACCACGTGCTATATTGTAATTTTCTGCATGGTTTCATTGCAGCTTCTTTATTGCAAGGGGGTAGCAGTAGCACGCCTGAAAAGCCGATGGTGGCGGTGGTGGGCGCCACCGAGCACTCCCACAGCCCACAAGTTCATAATCCCATAACTATCATGACCGGCAGCCTTGCCGGACCAACCGAAAGCAGGATCAGCACCGCCAGCAGAAGATTCAGTTTAAGACGATCATCTTCTCCCTCTTGGACTATTGACCCCAGAAGAATCCTTTTCTTCTTTGCCACATTGTAAGTCCGTTTCACTTCCCCTTTATTTATTTTAGAGAAAAATGTTTGGGGCAAAAGAATCCAAAACCAGATGGCAGATGACTGATTTTTTCCTCTTTTTATAAGCTGGATTTAGTATATTAGTCTAAGCATGCTCGAGTCCAGCTGATATATTTATAGATCCTCTGCAATCTATTGACTGATATTCTAATAACAAAGGGAACCAAAAGTCATGGCAGGCCATGCCACCGTTTTGTTAACCCTATCTTCCACTCAAAGGATGTCTTTTAGCATTTCCAGAGGATGACTTGGAAAATTCAAGGATCCTGGACCACTGCTCAAGGAGAGGAATTAGGATTATCAATCTATAAATTAGAAACAAGGAGATTGATAATGATAAGTTTTGGTAATGGCCTTCACTAGATATATACGCTACACTTTATACATATGCAAGTCAAAACAAATCCCACAAGATACCATGAATTTTCATCCTGAAGCTGTACATCTCTGACTAATCTCAGTTTCTCTTTCTTGAAGGACAATTACTGACTGACATTTTCATTATCCTCAACTTTTACAGATCAAGCATGGGAACAATACTACTCATCTACTTCACACTATCAATGAACAAGTTCACTGGACGTGACAATGGCCTCAATTGATGACCGCGAAAGCAATCAGGCATTCCCACCTCTAATCTGGTAAATGGCATCAAACAAAGTGTCTGGCCAAAACTGGAAGCCAGCATAGTATATAGATGAGCACTAGAAAGTTGGTTATAGATGTTTGGGGAAAAAATTCTGCTTTTTTTTCCTGTTAAGCAGCTGGGCACAAGATGGTGGACAAGAAGAATGAATAGAAAACAGTAAAAACAGATTGAAAAGCTAATGCCTTTCGTTACAGGCGCATCATTCTCTGCAGATTTCGCTTTTCTAAGGCTACTCTTAACTATATAATATACAAGATGAAGACAACAGCAGAATGCACTATGACAAAGATGGAATCTTGAGCTCTACCATTCAAAAGTGTTAGGAAAGAGATGATGTGATGCACCTTTTTGTGTTGGATCCATCCATGACTGCCAAGCTAAATGAAGAGCTAGAAAGTAATCCTGTTTAGCCCCAATCAGGTTCCCTTAGACATTAAACTTATAGTTGCGGCTGCCATGTGGGTAGGCAATAAAGTGAATTGTAACAGTGTACAGCACCGAACATGTCTATACGTGTGCAGATTCTAGCCTTAAATGGTTCTAAAACATTTTATGGTACAAAAGCATTCGATTGATTAAAATAACTGGGGGAACTTGAACTTCATATTGTTCAGACCTGAGGACTTAATAATTCACCTTACCTAGGAGAAGAACAATTAATTCATCACAAGGAGAATCCCTCATGTTTCTTGATTGATTGACATATTCTCGATGGATTAGACTATAGAAATTCTTTGGATGAAGGTCTGTAACTCATAATTTTATGTGGAGGAGAATCAAGAAAAAAAGGAACTTTTCGCATTCCAATTTGCATACACACTCAAAGCAGAGAAGTCACAAACAAAAAACAAAAAAAAAAAAAGCACATGTACATGAATTAGCACTCAGCAGCATTTCCTGCTAAAAAACGTTCTAGCATTATGTTGGACGTGAAACCACTAAATCTTCTTACTTTTACTCTTTTTGGAGAAAGTATAATCTAGCCGAACCATAAACTGGGCATTCTTCCAGTAATTTCAACTATTTAGGCAATGGCTCATCAAATATCATGTTTGATTATAGAAGTCATTGCTAAAGCAACTAGATATGTGCAAAAACGCGAGTGGACCTCCCCAATCCCTCTTCTCCTCCATTTGCCCGACTTTCTCTTTCATTTCAAGTAAATTATATGAAGATTGACCGGTAAAAGAGAATCCCATGGCTTTACAATTATTACTTTGTTGCAATGGCATGTAAGATGATCAATCTGAAACTTCTGTACTTTAGAACTTCAGAAAGTACCTTCAGCAGCTCCCAACTTAGTAAGCAATAATTTGCTGGACTAGATGCCTAGACCCATACATTCGCTGACATCTTCTTGTTTCGGCCTCAATGTCAGATCCCTAGGATATTCAGCAGCAAATAGCTCCCAATCTATCTAATAGCGTTTGGAAATTCTTGGCATTGAGCACCTATTCTTTCTATCATGGAAAAGTCTTAGTACAATCGCTGCTGTTTCTTCAATTGCCTTCCCTGTGACTTCTGCAACCATGCCCAGAAACAATACAGTACAAAATCAGGTTAATAACAACCAACCAAGCTAAAATAAATATTTGCACTTAGAAGTTACCACTGTGTTAATCTTGTATCATCCTAGGTTACTTGGTTGCTAAGGATGTCCAAAAGTATCTTCATGTCCCAATTTTGATGATTGTAATGATAATTACATAATATCAGATATTTAGCCGAACATACTATGAGAAGTCTGTAAGTACTCACCAATGACTGGCCAGACAGGATTTTGGGCAAAAATTTTAGCAGCAAATTCCAGCTCTTCTTTTACATGGTCCATTTCAGAATAGTTGCTCCTTATTCCTTCAGCAAAGCCCAAGGTCCTTGATCTTGCACTTCTGATGGTATGCAGAACAACAGCATTGATAGTGAGACCAAAAACCTTTTCTGGGTCAATCTCAAAAAGAGCACTTGGCAACTTTACATTCATTACAATAGGAACATTTGCCACTTTGTATCCTTTTTGTGACAGGTATATTGAAAGTGGTGTTTTTCCAGTGCGAGACACACCAGCAAGAACAATATCTGCTTTATGCAAGTTTTCGGGTAAGGCCCCATCATCTTGCTTTATAGTGAATTCAATTGCTTCGATCCTGCGGAAGTAGTCCTCACTAAGGGAGCTGCTCCGTCCACGAGCCCAACGCGGGAGCCCTGAAGGTGAAACACCCAGGTGGGATGCAATTGATTCTGTTATTGGACCAAGGATATCAGCTGATGGTATACCCCAAAGCTGGCATGCTTGTTTGGCAGATTCAGCCATGGAGGGGTCAGCCAGAGTATAGACAAGCATTGCTCCTTCTTTGGCTGCTTGCTTGATAACCTCCATCAACCGCTCAACATCATCAATCTGGAGTTTCAAAAATATTGCAGCAAAATGACCAAAGGGAAGTGTCAGCTACAAGAAGTAACACACGATCTAGAAGTACACACTTAGAATTGATTAAAAAAAAAAGAACCATTTGCCAATTAACAATCTCACTCAGATTATGCTAGGTCAAGCCCATCTCAAGTTCAAGGTGTCGCTCAAACAGCTTCATCAATTACCAAGTCATGCTAATTACTTCATTAGAAGTCTCAAATGTCTTCACAAAGAAAAGAAGTAAAACATACCCACCTAGAAGCCAGAGTGTGTCTCCATGCTATTATTTTGCACTTTTCTAATGCCTTCATTATGGCATTGGCACAGTGCATCATTTAAGAGAACAACAAAGTACCACAAGAAACATGGATAACTATTGAGATACTTATTTCTCAATGAGGTCTTGAAACATAGACTTGAAAAGTTCCAATAAAACAAGAGCTCATACTTAAAAAGTTCAGGATGATTGCTTGCAGTTGCAGGCAAAGAAACCGCAGAACACTTTCTCCCCTTCTAAATACAATTTTTAGTGCTTTGTGCAATTGGAAACCATAACCAGGATACGTCAAATGTTTTTGGAATCTCACAAAAGAATCAGAAGAAACATGACAGATGAGTGAATTGCAAGTGCTTTCTTAGAAAATAATGTTGGAAAGTTTATAGAAAGATTTGAACACAAAGCTTGGCATTCTATTACAAGATCATAGCTCGTATCTGCCAGTCTTTTCAGTCTACAGCCTAATATATAGAAACACAATTCTACAACCCCATTTCCCAACCGACATTACTTTTTCTTTAAAAATTCAACTGACATCAGTTAGTCAGGCAACTTCTATTGATGCCACGGAATGAAGCCATCTTATCAGTAGGTGATCACTCATTTTTTTTTTTAAGCTGATCACTGATTTATCCACACACTTAAATAACCCCTACCGATTGTTATACAAGCCATGATCCATTAGTTCAAATTAAACGCATCTTCTTCCTGAAATAAGAACTCCACAAGTATGACAAACACTATGGCAACTGAAGAAATGCCAATTTGCATCCCATCTAACCCGTAATCCAGCAAAAATAATAACTTTATGGAAAAATACCTGGAAGGGTATGCTTTGAAGCAAATATTAGCAAACAGGACACAAGTTTTATCTACTTAAAGTTAAGGGCTTCAATCGTGAAAATGTGCTATGAACACGTCAAAATTTCAATGTAAACTCAACCACTGAAACTGAAAACAATACAAATAAGTCAAGAAATAGTACGAGTCTATTTAAAAAGGGTAAAAGCTGTTAAATTCAGTTTAGCTTACCCCAGAGAACAAATGGGTACTAACGGGACAAACCCGATCGACCAAGCAATGTTCAAACTGCCCTAAGGCAGCATTAACGGAATGCTCCGCCGTCCAGCCGGTCCCATCAGACACCATGTAAATTGACTTCCCACCTGCCGTTACTTCCGTTTCATCCGTTCCGCTGACCCCACCACTCTCTTCACCCGACTCACTTTCCCAATTGATGGAATTAGAACTATTGTTACTGTCAGTACGAACTAGAGAACCGGCGGTGCTGGTAATTTTCTGAACCCGGCGGTCTAGTTTCCGGCCAGAACGGACTGCGCGAGCACGGGACCACCGGTTTAGTTGCGGGCTACTTCTGATTTTTCGGGAAGGTTGGTCGGATGGAGATGCAGGTTCAGACTTGGACTTCGGTTCGGAGACGGACGAGGCTGTCGTCGTCGTCGTAGTGAGGTTTGAGAAGCTTAGGGTTGTAGAAGAAATCATTTTTGCTTGATTCTTTAGATATTTTTGTGAATTTGGATAACGGCGCTTTTGATTTCGGAATTGGATATTGAACCCAGTGACACGTGGACGTCGCCTCGTTGTGTTGAGTGAATTTTGTCACGGCTCAATGAGTTCCTGGCAAAAGCCGCAAACCTCGTGAAAACATTTCTTAATTACTTTTTTACTTGACAAACATCAAAATTGTTGCAGTATATTTATTTATAAAAAAACTTTAAAAAATAGCAATTCAAACAAAGCATTACTCTTTCATCAATAAAATTAGAAAAAAGTGTTTTCAAGGTACAAAAAGGTCATTTTCTTCATCTTTAAAGTATTTTGGATGATTGTTACATCTTTCATAAATTATTCAATATTTTGTAAATTTTTAATTAATTTTGTCTAAATTGCAAAATAAAATCAGGTAAAGGATCTTTCAACCCTATTAAAAACTTGTAATTTTTCATTAAAGAACCGCATCAGACTAATTTTCAAATGTTAAAGAACTATAAATTAGTCTGTCATAACAATTAAGAAACGAGAACAAAAGGACAACTTTGGAATGAAATTATTTTTACTCTCTCAAAATTAGTTTTAAATCATATATTTTGAATTGGGTTAAAAATATTACATAAAAATTGAAAATAGGAGAGATAAGTGATATTTTACGAATCTCCAACAATTTTTTTTTTCATTTAAACCAGCCAAGATATTTCAATCAGATGCCAATGCAACCAGACAATGACGGAGCCAAGGGGAGGTTGAGGATAGTGCTGTTAATCGAACCGAGTATTTGAACGCCGAGCTGGACTCGTGACGAATTCGAGCCAGGCTCGAGCTCGCTCGACCGTGTGGACGAGCCATAATATGCACTCGAACTTGACTCGAAAAATGAAAATGTGGCTCGAACTCGAACTCGACTCGTTTATCACAAATGAGCCAGGCTCGGAAGAGCTCGAGCTCGAAATATCTGTCCGAGCTCGAGGCTCGATTTCGAAATATTTGTCCAGCAATCAGTTATTACGAAGTCCTGCTCCAGCATAGTTCCATTTAATAGATCCAAAAATTTGTCCAGAGTTTGGCTATCCAAAATCAACAAAAATTACTAGGATTGGCAACCAATGCCATTCTCATTCAAGAATATATAAACTCTAACCACATTTCATCCGAGACAACATATAAGACCATAACATTCATACAACACAAACTCTAGAAATAAAAGTCAACAAATACACAAACTACAGCCTAATTCCATACGAGACAACATCCATAAGAGCCAATATATCACAACAGGTTTTGTCCAGCTAAATAAACACACAAACTACAGCCAAACAAACTGCTACATAGCTAAAAAATTGTCCAACTTCAGAAATCACAAGAAAAAGTATAGCAACCCCTTCAGAAATCACAATAAAAAGTACATTTCACAAGTCCAGCTTTACAAATCACAAAAAACAGCATCACATATTCTAGAAAATAGCCTTCAAATGTCCGGAAGATCAATTTCTTCAATTGTAGATGATTCGGGAACATCGAGTGGTTCCTACAAAACGAAAACAAGAAAGTTACAACTCCTAACAAGATAAAATGAGCTGGCAAAATAAACAACTAGTAGAAGATATATTTTACTTACACGAGACTTGTTTTTTAACCCATGAAGATTGCGGATCCAATCATTCCCACAAAGTAGCATTTGCACCGTTTCAACAGACATAGAAGCACGCCTATCATCGATTATTCTACCACCAGCACTGAAAGTAGATTCAGATGCCACAGTTGTAACTGGAATAGCGAGTACATCACTTGCCAATCTTGACAATATAGGAAATCTCCACCTTTCCCCTTTCTACCAACCCAGGACATCAAGATTTGTATTTGCATCACAAACATACCTGCCCTCTTCCAAATAGATATCTAAATCTGATTTTTCAGGAGGAGCCTTGTCAATTTCACTAACAATCATCTGAAATTTTTCTTTCCCAGTTAGAACATTAACTCCAAGTTTTTTAGCAGCCCCTTGGGTAGATTTACTTGAAATTTCTGCATGTTTTCGTTTTCCAGCTTCTCTTTGTGGTTCCTCACTATGAGATGAGATGTGAGCATCCACATATTCATTATAGAGGTCATAAAGAATGCATCTAATCTCATCAATGTACCTAGGGGCTGCATCTTCTCCATAAATAACTGAAAAAGTATGATTAACAAAGATCATTTTGTACCTCGGATCAAGAATAGCACCCAAAGACATCAAGTCATTGCTTTCACCCCAATACTTGTCAAATTTTTATGCCATACTCTCAACCATAAACCTAATATGATCAGAAAAATCGAGAGCTTTTTCATTTAATAGCTCTTTAATCCTATACAACTCTACAAGAAAAAAGTTAGCTGTTGGGTAATCCCAACCTCCATAATAGGATTTGTTGACGATCCTTGGAATGAATGAAACAGAGGACTGTACATACCTATTATTTAAAAGGAAAAATATACTTGAGTCAAATCCATAAGGAACATATGCAGGAATATATGCAGTCAAGTCCATATGATATTTAATAACAATTTTCAGCTTGCTTTTCGCCATTTCTACAAATGCATTTATCCAAATTAGCAATAAAACCTGAAGCACCATTTATGCAACGAATAACAAACAATTTCAGCAGAAAAAAAAATCTTCTTAAGCACTAAAAGTATTTATTTTCGAGGATCACTAAAAGTATTTCTAGAGTATTTGGTGACTAATTTTTGGTAACATAAATACTTTAGGTTTGATAATTTAAAAGCACTTTTTATTAGAAGTATTTGTATTAGAAGAGTTTCTTTATAACACAGCAGCTCCAAATGGGATTTAAATTAACAGGAGTTCTTCCATTATCATTCTGCTACAACTGCTAAAAAGAGTGCACTGATCCTTCCAAGTACGCCTAATTTTGACCCAATATTTGTCAGCTCAACAGAACTAAGCTAGTCATGAACTTGTGCCATCCATAACTAGTAGTATTTTTTAACCAGGCTTTTGAACCATTTTTCACTATTTTTTAAAAAATATTTCAATGTCATCCTAATTATGTAATATTAAAATAATTAAAAAATATTATATCATTGATCCAGTTGAACCATGAACAGAAAGCTTATTGATTCAAGTTTTATCCTGAGTTTGAAAACTGTGGATTGTAGATTGGGTGCAGTTGTCTCCATAATTAAAAAAAAAGGATCTATTTCTAGGAAGCTGGTAATGTTGCTCAAAACTCAAAAGCATCTCTTCCTTCTTTCTCTCACAGGGAAGAAAAAAAAAGAAGCTCTTGCTTCTCATTGCAACATACATATCCAGCCAAAGCAACTTTCTCAACAATTTACACTTCAGGTAAAGTGTACTAAACTTCAGGTGTAAGTATATTTTGGCCTAATTTCATCTTGGTAATAGCACGTTACCTTAAATTCAGTGTTGCCAACAATATAGTATTTAAAAATTGAATAAGCTTATACATAATCTGGTTATGATCTATGAAGTGATTTATGTGATATATTCAATTAAGTACATGTTGGCTACATGCTATTTATGCAGTTTATTACAGTACATGTTGGGATAATTTACCTATGAAAAGAGACAACACTTACCAGAAATCAACGATGGATTAGAGAAACCAGTCAAATTGGACTGGTTTTGGCCGTGGCAGTGGACCGATTGTTAATGGAAGAAAACAGAGGTGCTGGCTGTGGGTTGCGGCTGTGGGCTGCGGTGGAGAGGCAGAGGTTGCTGTGGGTTGTGGCTGTAGGCTGCGGGTTGCGGTTGTGGACTGCAGTGGAGAGGGAGGTTGCTGGCTGTGGAGTGCGGCGGAGAGTGCGGGTGTGGGTTGGGACTTGGGAGGTTGCTGAAATAAAGCGATGCAATATCGAACCCTAGTCCAAATTTCTTCTCTTTGACTGCTAAAATGACAAAAATGCCCTTCTTTGTCTAGCTCAATCGAACTACTCGATAAAGAAGGGAATTCGAGCTTACTCGACTCGATAACTAAACAAGTATTTTTCAAGCTCGAGCTCGACTCATTAATTGAAATTAACGAGCCGAACTCGAGCCTTATCGAGCGGAGTCTTAACGAGTTTTCGAGCTACTCGTTTGGCTTAACAGCTCTAATTGAGGGGGCCATGGCCCCCCCTAAGTTTTAAAAATTTTAATTCATATATGTATAAGATAAAGTTGCCTCCCTTAATTTTTTGTAATTTTAGTTTATATTATGAGAGTTAATATATACATATATATATATATATATATCTGTGTGTGTGTGTGAATTAGCCAACCTTGATTTAATTTTTTCTTCAAAAAAAGTTATTTATTTTTTATTGTGCTAATTATTCAACGTTCAAAAAATTAAACATATAATTTGATGATCCATAGTAAATTGACCCAATTTGATATATTATAATAAAAGACTCAATTTATAATTATCAATAGGCTAAACCAAAAATAATTACTTTATTGGTCCATATACAAATATACAACTTAGCCTAATTGATAAAAAATTTAAAATTAGTGATCTATCCTCTTGTTGACTCATATACAAATATACAAATAATTACTTGAAGGCTTGGTGAAGACAAGAAATTGAGTGATCTATCCTATTGTTGACAGATTGATTATAGAACGGACATTTTCAATTATGAATATAATCAAAACAAAGCTCCAAAATAAGATAAAAGATAATTTCTTGAATGACTGTCTAACAATGTACATAAAAAAAGGAAGTTGTTCAAAAATTTACCATTGATTCAATTATAGATGAATTTAGTTCTATGAAAGAACATAAAACTCAATTTACTTTTAAGAAAGGAGGTTGAAATATCAAGATATGCTAACATAACTTTTATCTTTATTAATTGAAAATAGTTATATTTATATTGCATAATTATATTTTTATTTTTGCATAAGTGACATATTGGAGCATTTTCTCATAATTTACAATTTGGGTAGTTTGTGATGTTATAAGATATTTAATGATAGGGTGTTAATTGTTGGTATTTTAATTATTAATTTTCCCTTCTATCCCTGACAAATATTGTGTTAATTGCTGATATTTACTCATATTTGGTATCGGGACTTAATTTCAGGAATGAAGCAGAAAACTACCAAAAAGGAGGGACTTTATGGAGAATATGGAGACTTCTAAGGGCTTCAATCCTTAGGCCTTGGATTGGTGGGGACCACAAAGCTATAAGTCATTTGGGCTCTTAAAAGAAAGCAACGTAGAGAGACTTGGAAGAAGGAGTAATTTTGGAGACTTTGTCCACATGTGTGGGGACCACCGGAGATAGCTTTTAGTCATCTTACTTTTGGCTTTTTAAGGAGAGGACGTACAGAAGCAAAGGGGACCTCTAGTTTAGCTTTTTTAGTTTAGTTCTAGTTTCCTTTCTCTGGACTGGCCTCTGACACACGCCAGGTGTTCGACAATATTCCCCAACGGGAAAAACATCTTTTATTCCTTGCTTTCTAGTAAAAACGCAATGCCTTTGCAATCCAGTACTTTTGGCTGCAATTCAACTATGAGGAGTGGCTAATTTCTTCATCTAGTCAGAGGTTAAATCGAAGCTTTGGTTCGACAAAACTGTGAGATCGAATTGATTTCCCTACGTTCTTTAATTTGCAAGTGTTTATATATTTCCTGTTCACTTATGCATATGATTATTTCTTGCAATTAAATACTTGATCACTGTTTAATTGTGTGAGTAATTAACAGCCATCTAAGAGTGCTCAATCCGTAATTGTTGGGTAATTTTAGTGCATGTGGCAAGTGATATGATTCAATTGTAGTAGAAACTTTTGAGTCGTTGTTGCGGAAATATATGATATAGCCTAAATAAACCGAGCGTGTGTGTTTGTTGGTTATAATTGGTGGCCAGTCTAATGATTAATGCTGTCAATAGGTTAAATCCTAAGAGCGTGTTTAGGACTGCTTAATTGGCTAGGGCAATAACTACAGAGCTTGTTGTGGTTATCGAATCAGTAAGGTTAGGCAGGTTGTCAGAGCTTGTTGACAACCATAACCAGTTTATTTGTAAATGAAAGATTTTATCTCTGCATCTGTGATCAGTGATTCGAACCATAAGTGGAGATTATACCTTTGACTAGAGATTTTCCTTCCGTCAATTTACTTTATATTTTTAATTTGAGCAATTAAATTAGACAGTTCCATATCAACTTCCCCCATTTTTATTTAATGTTTACATTCATTCAAAATAAATTCCCAAGTCCCTGTGGATTCGACCTGCTCGCTGCTATATTTCGAATTTTGTCTTTCACGTAATTAATACACTTTGGTATATCGGATCAAGCAAACTCTGGCACCAGGGTGAAGCTAGTAACCCATTGCACAGCCTAAGTCCCTGCTCCAGTACCATAGTGGACTTAATTCGTGACTTAAGAGTAGGAATTTTATTTTTGCTGGTTTGACACCCAACATTTAATCAAAGGTTATTTCTTGTTCTGATTTTTGTTATGACTATGCTACATATTTATGAAGTAGACATACCTTTCTAATTAAAATTAATATTTGATATTTTAAGATGTCATATATTTAAATAAATGAACATTATTTTGAACATAACATATTAAGATAATTTTGTTCAGAAAAATTTTGCCCCCCCTCCCAAGGAAAAAATCCTAACTCCATTCTATAATCTATAGAATGGATGTTTTCAATTATGAAGATAATCAAAACAAAGATCCAAATACAAGATAAAAGATAATTTCTTGAATGATTGCCTAACAATGTACATAAAAAAAGGAAGTTGTTCGAAAATTTAACATTGATTCAATTATACATTTTTTTTCTTTTTAAAGGATCCTTTTATTTATTCCAAGTTAACGTGAGAGAGTTACAATAGATATAGAGAGTGAACTGAATGAGCCCTTCCCCCTAACCAATTATACATTAATTTACTTCTATGAAAGAACGTAAAACTCAATTTACTTTTAATAAAAGAGGATAAAATTTCAAAGTATATTAACATAACTTTTATCTTTTTTTAATTGAAAATAGTTATATTTATATTGCATAGTTATATTTTTGTTTTTGCACAAGTGACATATTGGAGCATCTTCTCATAATGTGCAACTCAGGTGATTTGTGATGTTATAAGATATTTAATCAAAGATTATTTCTTGTCTTAAATTTAGTTGTGACTATGTTATATATTTATGAAATAGACATACCTTTATAATTAAAATTAAAATTTGATATTTTAAGATGTCATATATTTAAATAAATGAAAACTATTTTGAACATAACATATTAACGTAATTTTGTTCGAAAAAATTTTGGCCCCCCAAGAAAAAATCCTGACTCCGTCACTGCAACCAGAGGCAATGGTGGATCCACAATTACCAATTACCAAACACTAGCATGGATCCAGATTTATGAAATAGACATACCTTTAATAAAATTAAAAAAAATTAATAAATCAAAAATATTAAAATTATATAAAAAATAAAAATGAATTAAAGGAAAAAAATATGTAGAAAATAGATTTGGGTATTGGGCGGGATCAATCTAAACCCATCCCAAAGTGATCCCGCCCAACTTAGTCCCAAAATACAAATGGGTAAGATTGAGCCCAAACCCATATGACCCGGTTCCATCACAAACCCAAGCAAATCCCGCCCATCCCGCCCATTTTGCCACCTCTAACTACATTATTGCCCGAGTCTCACATCCCCCATGCAATGGAATTTGGTAGTCTTGTTGAAACGTTCGTTATTATATTGTTATGTTTACCTTATTCGCCGTAGCCTTTTCAAGTTATGAACAATTGATACTGGCAATCCTGTCCCTGTTCAACAAGTAAAAGAACTTGTCTTAAGAGCAAGGCTAAGATTGTAAACTATGAATCCATCATTTTTTAAGTGTTAGTGCACAAAGTACGGGGAATTATTCTGGTGACAGTTAGGGCGAGGATCGATGTACTTATTTAACGTTATTTTGGATTAATCTCAATTTGTGAAACTAGTTTTCTTTTTCTTTTTTTCTTGATTCTCATTTGGTATTGTGCGTAAATTCAAGATTTTTAATTAAACTTTGATGCATGCATGGTGATATAGCATAAGGAAATCAGGATATGTTTATAGGGACAACAAATTAGTACACACTACCTTTTTTTCTTTCCTGGCTATAGAGCATTAATTACATGCACGAAGGATATATAATGAGCAAAACTTTGTACATTTAATAGAAGAAGGCAGGAAATTAATTCCACCTCATAACACCTCCCAAACAAGGCACATAATGAAGGACTTCTTACTCACTAATATCTTACCTCACACTTTGCATATTATAAGGATTTTTTCTTCTTTTTACTTTCTTTTCTTCTTGGGCTTTCTTGAGCAAGAAAAATATAGTACTCTATGACTGGATTGACTAGATTTGTAGTTACAATCATACGAGAAATCTAGTCAGACCTACTTTGTAACCGAACTTTTTGACGTCCTCTTGAACCTGATCTCTGTACTCCCTAAAGCTAAATTTTCTGTAAACTGAAGGATCCACGCAGCTCTTGATTGTAGTTTCATAGGACGGACACAAGAAAAATGCAATGGAATACCTCTCCTTTAGCATATTGGTCACAACCCTGTGTTCAACACTTTTATACACACCATTGCTCCATGCCTGCACCATCATGTCAACATAACATATGTCAAAGATCCTGTACTGCAGCAATCAGAGAGTTTTTTTTTTTCACTTATCTATATATATATATATATATACACACACACACACACACCTGAAACAAATCTCCAATATTGATGATTAAGGCTTCAGGATTGGGTTTAACAGAAATCCACTTGCCATCCTTCACTAATTGCAATCCTCCAATCTGATCTTGGTGCAGTACTGTGATGAAATCGCTATCGGTGTGAGGCATCAAGCCGTACACTCGAGGAGATATGGGACACGGTGGATATCGATTCATTCGAAGATAGCAGGTGCTTGGCAAACATGTTTGCCTGAAGAATGTCGACTTATGACCCATATTTTCTGCCAAAATCTCTGCTAGCTTATGTGCTAGCTCAGACATTGTTTTGGCAAATTTTTCCATTGTTGAGCTGAGGTAATTAATGATGCAAGGTGGAAATGAGAGAGATTAGAATTCATTAAATAAACAAGGCATATATATATATATATATAGTAAATACATATATGCCGCAGGGGGAAGGGTATAATCCAGAATATGACTAGGCCAATAAATTTGTACATGATCATCATATTATATATGCAGGGGATGTTCAAAGATTTATTATCTTACTTTCTATTGCAATGTACCCAATATATATAAGAGTAGGGCAATCCGACAATTTAAAAGTTTAATAATAATCTGTGGAAAAATAAATAGGGAGGTCGCAAGCAATACTCCACAAGTAATCCCAAAAATAGCTGGTAAGTTTGGTGGGTAGTAATTAAAGATTGGTAGGTAGCAAGTTTCGAGGACAAACAGACGCTGGAAGAAAATTTTATGTTCCTGTACCTAGCGAGATCTTCCAGCACATTGCATGTGATGATTTATGACCTTTCACTACTTCTGTTTCCTGGCTGATAATATGACGATTTTTTTTTTTCTAGGGAGGAGAAAAGCAATTGTACAGTCAATGCATGAAAAGGCACGTCGAAGCATGAATGAATTGTACAGTCGAGAATGTAGTGAAGCTGTCTCAGATTTGGCCACAGGGAAATTTGCTTCATTTGGTTCTGTCTCACTCTCAGCGTGTGCTGCTACAAAGGGACATATTTACTCATATGCCCAACTTTGCCTTTGATCTTCAAAGCATCTAATTCAGAAGATGTTCTCTTTAGTCATCAATTTATCAGATATGTATGTATGTATGTTTTTCAAAAATTGCACATTTTTTTGTTGTCTTTAAAGATATAATAACGTAGGCTTATAAGGAGAAAAAAAAACCAAAAAATTCAATGTCATTCCTTTTAATAGAGTATTATTTTTCGAATTCATTAATTGGGCTTTTAAAAAGAAAATATTAATAGCAAAAAAAAAAAAAGGACATAAAAGTGATTAAAAAAAAAAAGGGTATCCCACTTGGGAAAGACCGTGGGAAAGTGTGGTGTGGAATGACATTAATACAGAGACCAATTAATCGGCAATCAGTAGAGACACGGGGAAAAGAGGTGAGTACAATAATGTTGTGTGGTCTTCAGACAATGAGTGGAATCTCCTCAAGATTCCGATCCACCTATATAGCGGACAAGGGTTCGGCAAATAAATTTATGTTTTTCTTTTGGCGGCAAACATTTATCGATTAAACATAATAATTATGTAAATCTTTTCTTTTCTATTATTTTAGGCTAGAATTTAAGATTATGTGGGCTTGGTAGAGAACTTTGGCACATTTTATGTTTTAAGAATTACTCGTTTTTAGATTTTTTTTTGTTTGAAAAAACAAATTAGTATACGAGTAAGAGTAGAAGTAAATATTATTGTAATAATATTAAAAAAAAAGAAGAAAGAAAAAGAATAGCCTGTTCTAAAGAAAAGTTTTAGTTTTAGCTATTGAACATGCTTAAGATAGATGCCTCCATTTCCAATAGAATGAAAATATATTTTTCACAAGCAAAACCTTCGTTTGCTTTCCACTGCCGACAATCTTAAATTCTTAAGAATACCTAATAGTGAACTAATCTCCCTCTACAAGTACAAGCGTGACTAGGAACCAATCCTTTCTCCACCACTGTTTGGTGGGGGTCTAAGAATTCGATTTTCTTGCAAATGATTAATTATGAAAAGGCTAGCTCCATTCCTTTACTTTGTCAAAGTGACAATATAGCCCCCTCCAAAATTTTTTTTATTTTTTTGTGTTAAAATTAAGCATGGAAACACTACTTTTTTAAAAAAAAAAACTCTCAGATAAAACGTAAGCCTAACATCAATACTTCGCAAGCCTAACAACTTGATCTTTTCTTCTGTAAAATTACATGCAGAAATCGGTTTCTCACTTAAGATCATCAAAACTACATTCACACCTATTTTCTCCCAAGCAAATGTTGCACTTCGACCCTGTAATCCAAATATCCAATGATGGTTAGCCAGTTGGGACGCCTTTACCACTCACCAAAATCAAAATGAATGAAAGCATCACATCAACGACTGATGTTGTGGATGACTTGGTTGACAAACCAAAAGCTTATCAACCATAGAGTTGACAGCACGTAGCACATAGTTTTGATTCATACATTCTTTAAGAATAATTGCTTGCTTTCCCTAATTATCAGCCGCCTCATTTTTTGATTTTTCAAAATGAACATAATTGCATCACAGATAAGCCCTCCACAACAAATCGGGATACTGACGTTATAAGTATACTGTATCGATTTAATGTATGTGAGGTAAAAAAAATATTTAAAAAAGTACAAATATTTTTTAAAGAAAAAAGTTACAATCCAAACAAGTCGATCTAAAGATAAAATTAAAATGAGACTAAGAGATTAATTTATATTAGGATACTATCAAATGCCATCGATAACTCTGTAATGTCGTCTATGGTGTTGATATTTTTTCTTTGCAAGAAAGTAACAAGTAATACTTTGGGAGAGACTTTAACAAAAAAAAAAAAAAAAAAAAAGACAGCTCAACATTTTTAATTCACATCTTCTGCAAGTTTGGTTAACCACAGCATAAGACATGGATTTAGTTCCTCCCAAAATCAGGTAAAATAATAAAAGTCATATTCAATGAACTAATTATTGATTGACTTCTAGTAGTTATTAATAGACTTCTTTTTGTACTAAAATATCATGTGCCAAGTGGCGCTGAGTTGGCGGATAATACATTTCCACCGTTGATCCAATAAAATTAGTGGTGCCTGTCGCTCTACTCTTGTTTGTTGGGCCTGCAGCACTGCCATGTACTACCTGTAAATATTTTTGGGTACAAATGTACTACCCCAGAGTACTAATTGTGCTTCCAATACTTACTTCTAATAATTAAGACACTATTAACAGCCAGTTCTCTGCCAATACAGCTACGCTCCTCTTTGTACTACCAAAAATATGCACAAGATTTTAGCTTCAAAATCTAAATGTGTTTTAGGTGTATCACCGGTTGTATCTAGTCATAATATGTGTGTAAGCAAATTTCATAATAACAGAAAACATATATACCAAAAATTAATTGGAAACAAAAAAAAGAAGAAGAAGCACGAAAGTCATAAAATTAAGGGGTAAAATATTTACCTGAGACTATTGCGACCACCTAAACCTGAGATAGCATTGAGAGGTACGTGAAAAGCTTCCGACCAAGCCAACTGCTTCAGGCAAGTAGCTGAAGGCGTCCCCCAACGGTAACTGCCGGCCAAGAGGCCGAAACCACTTTCGTTCATCTTCTCGTGAAATGGTTTCTTGAAAGCCTTGATTTGCTCTGATCTCATTTTGTCCAATATCTCACGAGAAATCCCATGATTCAATACTTGGAAGAAACCCCATTCTTGGGATGCTCTAGCTATATCCTTCTTGCACCTCTCCCTGGCAAGCTCGCCCGAGTTTAGCTGAGCAAGATCGATCAGCGGAAGCTCGCACTCTTGTACGATGAAAAGGTCGTAGTCGTTAGCGTACTTGGGACCTGTATCTGGTGATTTGTTGAACAAGCTATTGTACTGCTCTTGGAATGGTGGATCGTGCGAACCTTCCATGATCCAAATGTTAGAGAAACTCTTCCTCGTTTGCTCCTTTTATGGAGAATATTTTAACCCTACAAAAGAAGTTTACCATGCTAAGGGTTGACGTGAGAACTCGACCAGGAGAGTAGATGATGCTATGTAAAAAGAAAGAAGGTGAAATAGTAGAGGGGGAAGAGGCCAGTTCAGCACATTAATTACAGGTTAAAAGGGAAAAAAAAAAGTAATTTGGGAAATGCACAGCTCAAGATTAGCTTAGCCCAGGACAAGAATTTTTGTCGATTAGTGAGCTAAGGACCTAGTAGAAGACAGGAAGTACTGGATGACAAAACCATTTTTGCCATGTTTCTTCTTAGTTCGTCGTCGATGAAAACGTTAGCCACTCTATTGGCCATTTTTGGTTTGGAGACTTTGGGGACAAAGGTTGACGTATGTAGTTTCTGTGTTAAGGTGGAGGGGCGTCGACCGGGGATGTCTGCCCCTTTTGGATAAGATCCTTGTTCTTAAGTAGAACTGAGGGACAGGAGGCCCGAAGGTCCCAAAGCCTGAAACCCTATCTTAATCCGTACTAGATTTTGAAGTGGGAAAGCGGACGAGCAATTTGGCTATATGCTTATCCCAATAAGAGAAATGTAGTTTTAGTTTTCACTGTTTGGTACTTAGCTGCTATTTTGCTCATGTATAAATTCAATTTAATGTGCACATGATTACATATGACTAAATTTTTTCAATAATTAGGAAAAAAATTTCCTAAATCTGCTTTAAATTGAATACGTTGAGAACCAACTGGTAACTGCCAAGTACTAAATATTGAGAACTGAAACTGCATTTTTCCCTATCTCGAGTCTATGAATGGGTTTGATGGAAAACAAAGAGAAATTTTGATGATTATCTAAAGGTCGAGAGCCATAAAGATTTAAAGTAGTATTTACAAAAGGGTCACTTTTTCTCAAACGACATTGGGTAAGTTTTTATTTGGATTAAGGTGGATTTTCAATAACATCCTGCTAAATGGCAAGGTGACTTACACATTAAGGCCAACATTGTCCTTTTCTACAAAGGCTGCCAGCCTCCCACCTCTCACCTGCATACGAGCACCCGATGATGGGTATCAAATCGGGTAACTCATAAGTCATAACTACTTGCCAATTCATATAATCACTTCTCCTTACTTGCCTGCTATTTGAATTTGCCAAATTGAAGCATCCGGAATACGACCCCATTTTTCACCTTTTCAGCCTATTTGTCTGGTTTGTAGGGATTAATTTGTTCCGATTCAGGCTCAACAATTAATTCTAGGTGTTCGCGTCTTAATTCCCAAGAAACATGCATCTTGAATTATTAGTGATTAACTTTAGCTTGAGCTCTAGCTACACCACGACAAGATTATGCGACCAAATTAAAGCGGCTAAATGAATCTTGTACAGATTAAGATTTTTTTTTTTTTAAAATTGTCTTGTTTGCGTCTGCATTCTTTTTTTATTATTACTTAAATATGTGGTCTTATGAGGCAAAAGCCAAATGTTCTCTGTTTCACTAGGCTGCTGAATTCTCTCGTATTAATCCCACTTGGGCATGGGACATGCAGACATGGTGGTGCTTTCAGATCATGCTTTCTAATGGGACAAGAATTGAGTCATTCTAGGTCTAGGTAAAGTGAAAATTCTTAGGTAAAGGGCCAAAAGGGAAGAAGCATCGCCTTGAAACTTAGGATTCACAACTCCCCAAGAACTATGGCTTCCTTAGGTATTCGGAACTATCCGATGCCAGTTTATTGCTCTCGTGTTTTTGTGAACTTTAAGAACAGCAGACTTTGCATAGAGATACGAGGCACCTAATTCCCTGTTACAGTACTTGGATTGGCCAAAGAATTCCTTTTGGCCGAATGTAAAGAAAATAATAGTACCACATGTATTCTTGAAAAAGAAAGGCTACCCTAACATTCATTTATACGAAATTAAAAATACACAAAGAAACGAAAAGGTTGGTGGTCCATTGACCTAAGAGAACAGTCAGAACAACGACCAAGTTTTATAACCTCTAAACAAGCCACACGAGCTTGTTTATTACTCAGTAGAAAAAGTGTACAGGAGCATAATATCTAGGAAATTTTTTATTTGCTATAATCTTAAGTTAACAGCATGTTAGATTAAAAAAAAAAGGTAGAATATTTGGATTTGAGTTAGTAGTGATCGGAGTTGAATTCACACAAACCTTATTTTATAAAAAAAAAAATACTAAATACCTACATAGGTACTACCCCACATAAATTAGGTATTGCATGGTTGATGGTGATAAAAGCTCAAAAAAAAAGTACAATATGGTTCAACATCCTTAGCCTTACCCGGTTCATGTCTGAGGAGACTAGGCTAGGCTACTGCTTTCCAGTTCCCCCGAGGATCACTAGGCGTTGAGCTTTGCCCGACTGTATTGGTCCTGCATTTCAAGGGAGAAATTTAACTCAAAATAACTAGAAGACTTGAGAGACTAGTCTATATGTTGCCTGGTTGTTCCTTGCATGGCAAATGCAAAAAGAGGGCCTCCATTATTTTCTTGAAAGGCCAAAAGAAAAAGGAAAAAAAATATGTATAGAAAGACTAAGATCCCTCAACAAATAAAGCTGTCGCTGGACTAGAATCAGACCAAAAATAAGAATAAGAGATACATGGAGGATAAAATTCATATGTAAAAATGACTAATGAGTTGTGACGTACGTGAGAGACGCCTCAAGAAGAGAACATGGGCATTTTGAGAAGTAGAAGTGGAGCTAGTGGGGGTACTTTCTTATGTCTAAGTGCACAGTCCAGAAAGATTGGAGGGTGGAGACTTTTATAGGGAAAATTGATGAGGAGGTCATTCATCAATCATTAATGGTGTTGAATTCAATTGACAAGATAAAATGGAGAATTTATGCTCATGAAAAGAACACGCGGCTAAGGATTCAATCAGAGAAAAAGAAAAGCAAAGAATTCCCCCCAATAAAACCCTTTTTTCTTTGGAAGACTTCAGAATCTATAAATAGTACCCCCATTAAAGAAAATTCAACATTTCTAGACATATCTAACTGCGAGATCAAACTGCCTTAATGAATTTCTCCAAAATATGAATGAGGCCACCAGAACTGAACAGTATACACACCATTTGGGCCACATTTCTGATGCAGTACCGTAGCGCAATGGAAGGGTGGTCTGCCGCCGAACACACATATTGGCTTTTTTAAATCGTTTAAGAAGTTGAATTGATATACTACATATTGTTGCTAAAAAGCTCTGTAGCTGAGAGTGAAAGATTGAGAGATGGAAGACATATCCAACACAGTTAATCAAGCCATCTACCATTTAATTGGTGCATATTTCTCCTGGTCCATAACAATATCACCATTGCAAGTGCTTTAAGCAGAATCCTACCTATATCATTTGGCTCTTATTCTTCCAAGTCTTCCTTCCTTTTAGGCCTCATCTCTCTCTCTCTCTCTCTCTCTCTCTCTGAAACAGGGGCACGTGATTATTTCCGGACCCAACTTTGAATTGGAAAGCATCTCAGTCCATGTCGGCATTCCGATCGCAAGTACTTCTATCATGGGGATTAGTGTACATCACAAGGGATATAGATTAATGCATTTATGTATCAATAAATCAATAGCTAGAAACAACCGACGTGACCCTTGATTTGAATAGCAAAAAGTTGTGTGATGAACCATGCATGTGGACATATATATATTTGCACAGATATTTGCAAAAAAAAAAAAAGAATCTATAGAGTTTTGACAAATCATTTTGCACTGTTTAGGATGGCTGGAGCTATCGAAGGCCCTAGGGACGACACCATACACAAAGCATCCTCCAGTAATATTCGATGTTACTTTGTTGGATTCAGTCAAGAGTTGTAAATATAAGACCATGAGAGTCTAGGGTGAATACTAACGTATAAATCTAAAGACATAATCGGTGGTTCATTAAAGCTGTAAAGAAGTCTAAAATAAAGATAGATTTTTTCTGGGCTAGAGTGCGTACACATATAAGCCAGAGAGAAACCACGCCGCCCACGGATGAATCCGCTACTTCAGCTTTTAGAATTAGTGCAGTAAGACGAGAAATTTGAGAGGATCACGTGCTTTGCTTACATGATCAAGGACCCATGCACCGATATGATATAGTTTTTGGTGCTATACTACCATACCCTTTCGGGCATCATTAATGTAAAGAATTCATGTATGTAATTTTATGTTCATTACAACACGTGCCATGCTGTGCTTCTGCTGGGATCGGGGCCTGAACGTTTAGATACTAACTGTATTGATGGTTGGACACTTGGAATGCAACATATCCTTTCAAAAGATGTCCCTGATTGAATTTCTAATGGGGTCTACTTCGCATTTAGAAACCAGCAAGCAAGTTCCAGAAATTGGAGCTTTATAGAAATATATACTGTAGTTATGTGATTTTTTATTTGACGTAAAAAAAAAAGAAGGTAATTGAAAATTGTGTAAAGAAATATTTCAATGATTTTTCTTGAAAAACATGCAATCCAAACGAGACTAATTATGCCCCGAATAAATCTACTGCCTCATGTTCTTAGGGTTTCCATGGTCTTAAAGATTCACCTCTAGTTGTAATTAGCTATTTCACTTTGTGACAATTGTTTGGAAGGGAGCTTTTGGTGACCAAGTGTATGGTCACTCGAGAAGCAAGATTTGACTCGAGCAGGCCAGAAATGTACAAATTTTATGACTATGCATGGGGTGTGTCAATTGAAAACCCAAGCTAGTTAGATGAGGTCGGGTATTGCGTGGGACTTGATAAACTGCAAAAGAAACTTCAAGATGACTAGGGTTTAATTCCATTACTCCAATGCTCAAGTCAAATTCGAGTAGTTGATAGTATGTATGAAATTCTTGTAGAGAACGTGCATGCTACCTTCTTAGTAAGCAGTGGTGTTTTTAGTGACATTAAAATCTCAATACTGACATTATTGAACTAGCTTTTAGGAGAGAGTTGAATTAGATGATCAGGTAGAAAGAATTGTAAATAGAAGGTTTTAAATTTAAGACCCCTATTTACACCAAAAAAAGAAGCTTACTGTTATCTTCTGGATAATGTAGAGCTCCTTTCTTGTTAGATTTGCTGATGCTTGTTGCCGTAGATAAAAAGCATGACACATTCTCATTGGCCCAGTCATGGATGGAACTAAGGGGGCTAGGAAGGTCCATCTTTCCTAAATATTAGGGTTTTTGCCCTTAGAAAATTAAAAACTTTTAAAAAAGCCTTTTTAAATTTTAATGACACATTCTCAATGACCCGGTCATGGACGGAACTAGAAGGCGCTAGAAAGGTCCATATTTCCTAAATATTAGAAAATTAAAATTTTTTAAAAATTACCATTTTAAATTTTAAACTTTTGACTCCGCAAAAACTTGAACATATTTTCCACTATATATTTAGATTGAAATATGGTGAACTTTATCTCCTCGGAATAAATTTTTTAGTTCCGACCACTATGTTGCACAGTTGCCAAAGAAACTTCGATCTCTACGGCCAAGCAACTCTGTTCGATGAGAAAGATTTTGTGCTCATTATGTAGACACATCACGATTAAGTTTCATGAAAGAAATTTAGCATCCATTTGAATGCTGTTTTTTTTAAAAAAAAAAAATTTTGTCTAAAATTTTACTCTAGTTTATTATAAAAATTTTTGTGTATTTAATTGTTTGGAAAATATTTATAAAATTTCGTCATTCATTACGCGCCATCCACCCTTGCCACCATACTCACAAGCAACTGTCACTATCTTCATCCCTTTATCTGCCATTCCTTCCTCTTTTTCTTCCCCCCACCACTGCCTCCCTTTCTTCTCCCCCCTCTTCCTCCCTCCCCTTCCCCCCTCAAAAAAATCTAATGCACCTATCACACCCTTCCCCACCACCACCTACCGCCCTCTCCCTCTTCTTCTCTCCCCCTCCTTTTCCTACAGCCCTCTTCCTCTTCTTCTCTCCCCCTCCTTTTCTCTCTCCCTTCCTCCTAGACCCCTCCCTTCCATTAGATTTGCTCTAGTTTGAGGAGGGGGGGGGGGAGGGGCAAGGGGAAAGGAGAGGAGAGGGGGTGGCGGGTGGTAATATATAGGAAAGGGAGGTATTGATAGTAGAGGTGGCGGCAAGAAGTGAAAGGAAGAGGGGGATTGTAGTAGAAGCAGAGATAGTTAGGGAGGATAGTAGTAGAAGAGGGAAATGAGTATATGTTTTTCGATATTTTGAGATATGTTTTTTATAAAACTTAGGGTGTTTTAATAAATTTCTGTAGTTAAAGTTGGGGAAAAAATGTTATCTAGTAAAAACATGCCTAGAAAAAGGGTGCCAAATGGATCCTTAGATTCGGGAGGGATGAGTTCACATTCCATATTTCAAGTACATTTACTACTGCCAAATATGACCGAGACATGATTAGGGGCATTATGTTAGAAAAATTGACAATTCATCTCTGGCCGAAATTGATGGGAGATTTAAGCTTGGTCGGTTGATGACAAACTTGACAATACCGGTTAGTTCTCTGGCCGAATATTATGGGGTTGATTAGGGGTTTAAATGACATGCACTTTTGTTTTACTTTCTCAGTACAAATTAACTTCTTTAAATAAAAAAAAAAAAAACACATTTCTTAGGTGGATGCCTCAAGTTTGAAATATCTTAGGTGGATGATCCTAAATAATTTCAATTAAGTCGAAATTCAGAAGAGAGATTTTAATTCTCTCAATTCAAGTCAAGGATCATATACATCTGTACAACACTTGACAGTTAACTTCCGAGTCAAAGCTGGAGTAGTGAGAAAAAAAAGGGTACAGGAGCAGTGAAGCATAAAACGCAACAACCGTGGACAATCCTAGTACCAACCATTTCTTCTTCTCTAGAATTCAAGAAATAAAATTCCAACATTCTCCGAAATATTAATGCTAGTTTTTATACATGCGATTTTCCCAGAGAAAATGGGAAATGGTTTTGACGATTCTTGGGACTGTTGATCTTGTGCCTAACGAGATCAGGATTGACGCGGGAAGGTAACCACAGTAGCCCACATGTCCCTTGGACTCTAGTAAATTTCCGTGAAGGAAGGAAACAAGAAAGAAAGGAAAAGAAAGGTTGATGCGAGCATTCCAATTTTTCTCAACACATAAGGGAGCAGCAGTGGCAGATTTTCTTTCTGATTTGATGAGTGTACCATTCTTTGCTTGTTTGATGTTTCCACGCTAAAAATTGGAGATATCATATATATATATATATATATAGATGATCTTTTGTAAAAGGCGTCTAAATGTCTTTCACTATGACGATAGTGGCGTATAGGATATGGGGTTTTCCCCTTCTCAACAAATTTTCTATTTTTACCAAGAGAAAAGGGGTTAGAAGAACTTTTCTAAATTTCTCATTTAGGTAACTGAACTTTTTCAAGATTTTTATTCTTTTATATGAATGATTTCAACAAAGAAAAAAATATAACTGGAGTATATTTTTCTTTCGTATTAGTATGGCTTCTGAAATCTCAATAAAATTATCTTTCTTCGTACAATATAGGGTTAAATGCACTAGGCCCTCCTCAACTTTACCTTTAGTTATGCTTTTCTCCCTTGAACTCATTAACTAAGTACTTTGTTCCCCTATTTAATATTCTAAGGCAAAACTACCCTCACTATTTTATTTTATTTCTTTTTTTTGTTTATTCATTACCTTGTTTTTTCTTTTTCACCATTTTCTTTTATTTTTTTTTATTTTTTTACTATTTTTTCACTTCTCTCATGTCACTATTTTGTTTCACTTTCCTATTAGTATTACTATTTTTGTATGCTAATTATACTATTGTAAAATATCTTTTACTTAAAATTTCATTCTTCTTTTATTTATTTACACTATTAGAAATTTCAATAAAAACTGTATAGTGGCAAAAATTGATATATGCCTATTATAATTAAAATGTGTATATTACTAGCAATTTAACTATTTAAAAAGATATAAGCAAACTAGAACTTTTGATTTAAAAGTATATCCCAAAAAATAAAGTAACTAATATTTTTATTTACTTTTTTAATATATAGTAGATTAACTAGTATATTATTACGATCTAAATTTGTTACTGTTATTATTAAAAATTATTTTATTCAAAACTCTAGATGTATTGATTTAAGTAATATATAAAATAGTTTATGTGTGTAGATAACATATAATTTGTTATAGTGTGGACTTTAAGATCATTATTACTTCTGATAATAAAAGGTAAAAAATAAAAATAAATAAGATTAACAAGATTAAAATTAATATATAGACAATAATAGCAAAGAGAATAAAGTAGTTTATTATATGAGAGAAGAGAGAAAATTTTAAAAATATAAAGAAAAGGGACAAGTAGAAAAAGGGTTAAAAAAAGGAAAAAAATAAAATAATATTAATATGAAAGGGGCATTTTTATCTTAAAATATAAAATAGGGGCACAAAACACCTATTTATTGAGTTGAGGAGAGTAAAGTGCCATTGAGGGTAAAATTCAAGAGAATTTAGTTCTATTAACCCTATAATATATGGTTTGATTACGTAAGCGTGGTTTTATGAGGTGCATGGCAAAAACTATACACAGCCAATCAATTCAGGATTTTTACTTTTAACTTTAGAAAGGGAGAAATGGAGAATGGAGATCATGAGAGTCTAATCCTCATTGTGAGATGAGGAACGAGGCTCTTTTATCACCAGAACCTTTTTGTTAACAAATTGGGCATTATAGATGATTAAATTAAACATTTTGCACCAATGATAATTATGTCAGGCTTTTAATATTATATATTTTGTTTAGATTGTGAGTCAATATAATTAAATTATTCCCGATGACACTGACAATTGATGAATTGAGCTTATGGGAGTCTTTTACTTTGTTTGCTGAACAGATGAATAATAAATCTTCAACTAACTATGGGTTTGCTGGTCGGATTCATACATGTCATGCATAATTTTATCAACTAATTGTGGTTTTCTACACGATGTACTTTGAAACTAGGACAAAGTGCGCAGTAGGTTACCAAAAATTTTAAAATTCTTATTTCACCAGCCAAAATATTTTTCATATCAAATTGCATATTGAACTTGATTTCGGTGAATTTGATTTTAATTTGATTTCAGTTAAAACCAATTTTAATTCCAATTCTGATTTGGATGTTCAATGTCAATTTTAATTGAACCCTTTTTTCTATGTATATAATACTCATATTGTGTATTTTTAGTTTTTTATGTCTTAAAATTTTTATGTCCTATGGTATAGTTTAAAATTTATATTGGATATATAATATATAATATAGGTACACATACATATATGTATAATATATATTATTATATATAATATATGTACGTGTGTATATGTATGTATGTATGTATGTATGTGTATATATACATATACACATTGGCTTTTAGTTATTAACTATTTCATCAATATGAATGATTATATTAATACCTCTTCAATAACTAAAAAACAAAAACTTACATAAAAAGTATTATACATCAAGTAATAGTAATGTCTAACACTTAACTGCTTATTACATAATATGTGCTTAATTCATACGTATATAAAAATACATGTGGATACATTGTTCTTTTTTAGAGTTTATGAATAATTACTTTATACATTAATTTATAAAATCATATGATGTAATTTTTAGATATTAACTGCAAACTCATCTTTGTGGTTTTATAACAAAGATTAAAATGGACAAAATTATTAATAAAATTTCAAATTTAATTTCAATTTTGTGAAAACAAATTCAATTTCGATCAAGGTCCGAAGTTGAGAGAGGTAAAAAACGATTTTGATTGATTTCATTTAACTAATTAACAAATAAATTGACCGATTCTCACCCTTACGAGAGTGCAATGTTTCTCAAGTGAGAAATCCATCGATGTTATGGTCATTAATATGAATTTAATCAATCCTAAAGAATTAGCTCTTTCCTTGATTCTTCAACGTACTAAAAAAAGTCCCAGATTTTAACGAATTGGATCCAAAAGAAAACCCTTAATTCTTGATAATCAAACTAGAATATGGGAAAGATGGATTAGGTGGTATGAGAGAAAATAGTGTAAATGTGAAGTTTTAGATTCGAGGCTTCCTACTTAAAAGATCACGATCAGGGCGTGGAAAGGACGAGGAATGTAAGAGTAAATACCTATCCAAAAAAAAAAAAAGAGATTCACTAAATTGGGCCTCAAAAGGTTTATGGTTTAATGTGAAATGTCTAAATTATCCATTCACATAAATGTGCTCGTCACGCGGGCTAACTTCCGTCTATTAACTGTGAGAATTATAAGCTAAAGTTAATACGTATAAGCTGAGGTTGGAAGGTTAAAATTGTGTAGAGAAGTGAAATATAAATAACATTAATATAAGCATAATAACTTTTATGTCTCAACTCGTGAACCTAATTATCCTCTTCTATATTTCTTGAATATTGTAACTTCTTACTCAACACGATCAATTCATATATATTGCACATTTACACTGAGTGCTAAGTCAACCAAAGTGTGTGGAACTTCTTTTTTATAAACTCCCAAGGAAGATTAGATGATCTAACTCTAACCACATAAGGGTTGTTACTTAATTCTTTCATCTACTCGCGAAATATTCCAGAGAAAAAGAGAATCCAAAAAAAAAGTGTAATGTACGAAATCAAAAAATTCAAGCAAGAGAATCTTCATCTATTCTTGTTCAGACGGGGAGGCATGGAGGGAAGAATCAGAGAAAGAACAATCATGACGGGGTGAATCAAAGCCTGGTCAATTCTTGTGCTTCCTGCATCAACTTGAAATTAAAAATCAAAACTATTGATTAAAGAAAGAAATACAGGGAAGAGTAGGGTATAGCAACAATCCGATCATGGTGGGCCTCATCAATTAATTAATTTGTGTGTATGGAAATACCACCATTATGCATTATGTTTCACTTTTCTGAATTGACAAAAATTGAATAAAATATTAAAGAAAGTAAAACAAAAAGTAAAATAAAATAATTAAACGTCCTGTGGCCTGTGGGGTGGCTGTGTTAAGGAATCAAGGCACCGCTTAGGGTTGCAGTGTTTTTGGTAAAAAAATACTTTTAGGTAATAAAAATACTTACGTTTGGCAGAACATCATCCCATAAAATTAAGAGCAGAGATCTTGGTGTTAAAAGCACTTTTATCAAACACTCAAATTTGGTGATTTTAGAGTAGCTTTTGTGATTTAAAAATAAAATATCAAATTTAATCATTTTATCCTATATTAGGAACCAAATAAAGAGATAAACACTTTTAAAAATTTTCAAATTACACATTATCCGATGCAATAAGTATTTATTGAATTATGTCTCTAAATAATATATTTAAAATCACTAAAGCAATTGATAAGTATTTTTTATTAAAATCTCAACTAAAAATTTTTTTTAATAAGTTACCGTAACCTAGAGGTGTCAAAATGGGTGACTTGGGCGGGTTTGAGTTAGGTAAAATGGGTAATGGGTATAAGTGAGTCAGCCCATTTATACTTATTTAATTAGATGGGTATAAATGGGTAAGTCAAAAAATGAATTGGGTAACCCAATTATCCATTTATAACCCATTTATTTTAATTTTTTGTAAATTCATTTTCGCAAACTAAGTTATCAATTTATACCGCTCTTTGTACCCATCATTAGTTTTAAATATTTACTTATAATGTTCAATAAGCCTAATTACCAATTTTTTTCATTTATACTCTATTTCACAAAATTACATATTATTTAATAATTGAATAGTAAGAATATAAAAATTTGAACTAAGTACTATAAAAGTTAATATAAAAATTTAATCCAAAAATTTTGAACCCCTAACATTTTTTTCATATATAAATTTAAAATTTCATTTTCGAAAGATAAGAAAAGAGGCTCAAATTTATCATAAATTGGTAATGCCGAAAAATGAGCAAGTTAACAAACTAAGAGAAAATAAAATAATAAAATAAAACCAACAAATAATAATAATAATGAAACAAAAGTAGTTAACATCATGACAAAATGAAAAATTTGAAAAAAAAAATGGGTGGGGAAAAAGAAGAGATTTAGAGGAAGAGAATTCTAAATGGGTTAATTGGTTTTGATGGGTTACCCAATAATACCCATTTAATAAATGGGTATTATTGGGTAACTCATTTATACCCATATACAAAAATTTAAGATACCCATACTCATCTATTCATGGACGGGTATGGGTAAATTTAATTAAGTGGGTTGATTTGCCACCTCTACCGTAACCCTAAACGGGCCTAATTAAGATATAATAAGCATGCGTATAAATACATCTGGGACATAAGGCCCAATTAAAATATCCAGATCATGTGGAACATTACCATCATAGGAAGCAGCACTTTTCGTTGTAATGGATCAATATGGGCCACTTTACTGAACTGTCGACGTACGTCATTCCGAATCGCTCGCGTATAATAAATAATTCGTGTATAATATAATATAATAATAATCCGCTGGATGCCCACAGGTCCCCTAAAAGCTGGACACAGAGACCGTCCCAAATTGAAATTCTCCGCTGCATTATGCAATTCGCTATGCTCTAATCCCAAGAAAACGGTCCAAGCATACCCTGTGGTTTTGTTCTACGGCTGTCAGTATTTGGTTCAATTGTTTGAAAATTTTATATTTATTTTTATTAAGTAACACGCGACAGGACCACACAACATAGGGCCTGTATGGAACATTGGTTTTTTACCAAATTTGTATAAAACTAGTTTTTTAATAACTTTTACTACAAGAATCCCAAAAACCTTCACAAAAGTTTTTTACCTACACACTTCAAAATACCCAAAACACACAAAAAAAATTCCCTTCCCTTTTTCTTCTTCTTCCTCCCCCACCCCAACCCACCACCACCTCTATCGCCAGCGACCACCTCCGCTGCCGGTTCCGGCGCCGATCACCTCTTCCGGCATCGGTCTTCTTGTTTTTTTTCCCCTTTTCTCCCTTTCCCCCTCTTCCTCCCCCTTTACCCTATCTGACCCTCCCCGTTTTTTTCTTCCCCTCTCTCTCCCCCACCACCCTTCCCCTCTGGGCGATCTAGTCGTGAGACCAGATTGCACCGAGGGAGGATGAGGGTGGCGGGGAAAGGGGAGGAGGGGGGAGAGGGAAAATTGAAAAAAAAAAAAAAAATCTGTTGCTGCTTTGTCCGGCAAGAGAGGGAGAGAAAAAAATGCAAATCGAAGGTGGGAATTTCTGTTGCTGCTTTGTCCTTGTGTGCTAATCCTCTCAGCGAGCTCAGGCATAACCGGAGCTCCAGCGAAGGTGGGAATTCAAGCAATTGGGTGCTGCACCTAAGAGGGACTGAAATTGGGTGCTGCACCTAAGAGGGAAAATTCAAGCTTCTGTAAAGGGATTCGGCTAGACCCTGGGTAAGGGAAGGGGAGAGGGAGAAGAGGGGTGGCGGGGGAGGGAGAGATAAAGAGTTGGAGATGAGGATAGAAAAAATACAAAAAAAAAAAAAGAAAAAAAAAGTTCTCTGTTTGCTGCTTCATTGGTAGTTTCGGGAGAGGGAACATGGGAGGGAAGAGAAAGGGGGAGGCGGAAGGGGGAGGGAGAAGAAGCAGGAAGGGAGGGAGGAAAAGAAAAAAGAAAGAAAGGAAAAAAAATAAAAAATAAAAGGAAATCTGTTGAAAATGAAAAGGAAAAAAGTTTTTCTATCTTATAAAAGTTTTTTTTACAACTTCTACAGTAATCTACAGTAAAATTTTAGACAAACTCCCAAAAAACTCAGGTTCCAAACGGGGTCATAGTTATAAAATCCGGTCTGAATTTTGACACGGAGAGGTGATCTGTTCAACGATTTTTCGATTGAACCATGATTGGACAATAGCTATATTTTATAATATAATAACATATTAAAATAGTAAAATTTTTAAGTTGGCAGTGATGTTTTTGAATTCACCAATTCAATTGCTGGATCGTTGGCTGATTTGTGACCCAACTCTATCCTAATGGCCAGTTCACTAGTTTGAACGGTTCGACCGTCGAGTCAAGCTAGATTTTATAACCTTACCACGTAAATAAGATGTCGATTTAATCTAACTTTGTCTACTAAAGTTCCAAATTTAACTTAGTCCACAAAAAGAATATTCACTGTCAAAAAAGTATCCTCAAATTGGGATGTGAATAACAATATGTTAGAATTTTATTATTTGGTTCACCCCTCTTTTTTATTTTCGTGCATATGTGGTGTCCTGAAATATAGAGACATCATTATATACAAGAAGAAGAATTCACCTTGAAAATTAACTTTAAAAACACAATATGTTAAATGATAGACGCAAGCGTATAAATTCCTCAATGGATAAAGATTATATACTCTTCCCATGTGCTTTCACCATTCTATAACCTTCAAATCGGCGGTACTTCAATACCCACTTTCCATCTTGCATCTCACACCCATTTTGATTCTGCCAACGTGTAAAACAAAACATATTAAGCATTATAGCTCATTCTTTGCTCTAAATTCTGGCTTTGAATCTGGGCTCCCCTTCTTAAATTCTGCCTCCGGTCGCGTGTCAGGAACACTAGCATGCATAAAGCACGGGCAAGGTATGCATAAAAAAAATTAAATAAAAATTATTTGAATATAATCCAACATAATGAACAAATATAACTAAAGTAGTCAAGTTTTCACTTATGAAATAAATACAATCACTAAGTCATTATTGTATTTTTTGACAAAAAAAGTATTATTATGTTAAGTGTAATTACGAATTTAGTATAAATGTATTAGTAAATTTAGTATAACTAATTAATAATTTTTATTAGTAGACATGTATAATTATTAGTATAATTGATAATATCAATTATATTATATATACTACTATACATTATATAATACTTACAACTAATAATATCACTATTACAAGGTTGTAACTAATTAAATTAAAAATTATATATATACATACATATATAAATATATATATATTAGCAGGTGGCGGGGAGAGGGATGGAGCGGGGGTATACTCCCCTGCCCCCACCCGCCCCATTAGCCCTCGGTGGGGCGGGGGTTGGGAAATGACGCAAGTGTAAAATGTGGAAATAACCCAATGGTTATGTCCAATTGCCATCCCTACCCAAATGGTGCTAATAATTCCATTGTTAGTGTAAAATGTGGAAAATGACACAAGTGCTCATCTTATTATAGCTTTGCACAACAAATAATAGACCAGCAAATGGACATAACGATCAACTTATCTTTTTCACTGTTTTCTTTAGAAAAGATTATAACTTGATAGGATGCACTTGAATTTCAACACCTGTTACATAGAGGTATGTGCATCTATCGGTCCCTTCGTAATTTGGTTTGCTCTAACCATTTTTATCTCTTTTACTAAATTACTATCCATACGCAGTCATCTTCAACGGGTTATCGGTTGAAGAGGGTCAGGTATACAAGAGAATCCAATACTGCCAATACTGCAAGATTTGGATTTAAAAAAAAAAAGCAAAAAAAAAGAAAAAAAAGTAGAGGAGAAGAAGAAGGTTAATTTGAAATCTTATTGTCTCTAGAAAATAAATTCCAAAGTATAACAAGTAGAGCATTAACAACATTCAAGAGAAGAAGTATCCAATACTGACAGAACCATTGAATGTTTGAAATCTTATTGTCTCCACTAGAAAAAGGTTTGAAATCTGCTTTTGTCATTATTTCTACTTGTAACTACCAATTTATAAATAAACAAAATCCATCCTTGTATGTACGTAACAAAATAAAAAAATTCGAAATGAAAGAACCAGTAGATTCCTTTCTGCAGCTTTCTATTTCTTAAAACCACTGAATGTTATTATCCAATATTGATGATAATTAGATCAACTACGTTAATATAAAAAATAAAAAAAAAAGCCCAGAAACTAACGTGGAAAAGAAAAGTAAACTTTACTGAAATAACCAAAAAAACCCAACATCCGATGAAGAAAAATTAGGAATCACATTTTAAGAAGTTCAAATCTTTGTTTCATACAAAGCGGCGTACGTACACTTTATTTCAACCCAAATGACAAAACATACGATGAAAGGTAAAACAATAATAATTAATAAGCAACATCAATATACTTAATATACATTGCCGCCAATCCCAAGATATAGCGTGCATACTTAGGTAAACCTTTTTTAAGTAGTATTATATCTTCTGGAGTCGCTCATATGAATCATCCTGTGAAGAATCAAGACAGTGTCCGTGCACATCTTTGGATTGTGACAACTTCCATAAAAAATGTGGCACAGAATTCATGGAGATCACAGAATTTGATAAGCGTGGCCGCCAAATTGGATTTTGATTCGAAGCAGCATGCCTGTCAGTTAAAATGGCAATCTCAAGGTGAGTGTGATTAGCACGATCACAAGGGTTTATATCATGGCCATGGTGGCTCACTGAAAACTTGATGGTGGCACCAATGAGGAGGAGGATATTTGATTCCTATCTCCCCAGTTGAGGGGACTAGCTTTGGGAGCGGAGTGGAGGGTTATCATTTCATGGTTCAGGGCCCGTTGGTGGTGCAGTCAATTTTGTGTGTGAACTTCTTAAAAATGAGCACCTTTTCTCTAAATCACAGATTTTCTTTCATGAATCCGGTCCGGAGATGTCACTTTCGCAGGTCATGTCGGTGGAACTCGTGAGCTGAGCAAGTTGGCGGTCAATCATTTGGAGGCCGAAAATTCCACCTTTTCAATTATTTGCATCATTGCTAAATGCTGCTGATATGGCGGCCAAATCTTGCAAGTAAAACTTTCTTGGACATGATTCCTCCTCTATTTTAACATTTCCATTCCTTAAGGTGTACGAACCATGAGAAGCTGTGGGAGTGTCTTTTCTGCTCCTTTGAATGGAATTCTCTCTCTCTCTCTCTCCCCTCCCCCCTCTCTATCTTTCGAGCAAAAATCCTTTTCCATTGATAGACAAATCAGTTTTGCACAAGAGAGATGGTTCTCAAATTTACATCATGGGCTATCTATCATCACTATACATTTCAAGCAAAAGTACCCCAAAAAAAATAAATGAAGAATGAGATATTAAGCAAAACATTTGCGCGACAATCATAAGTCCTAACTGTACAGTTAGATTCTAACAAGGTCAGTGTATAAGTGTCATATCATCTAAATTTGAAATTGAACATCAAATTCTGTACATGTGACATTCATCTAAATCAATTAATACATATACAGTTAGTACATAAAAGATTTATCCATTTTTTTATTGCAAGTAATGACACAATTTCTTGTGTACAATGAATACCGACTTCAAAATCTAGAGGTACTTGGTATAAGACGAAGTCAGCTATCAAGCATTGTTTCATTAATTTTAAAAAAAATTAACTGCCAAAAAATAGTTATCTCTAATCCTGGCAAACATCATAGGAAATCGTGTAGTAGTGATCAATATAAAGCCTTTTTGAGCTGTTAAGGAACACGATAAAGGTTCTCCAGCTGCTAAACAGTTCTCTTTTTGGTTGGAAAAGATGTTATAAATTTTACTCGGGTAAAGTTTTTAAAACTGAAATAGGTAAATTACAAAATAATTTGTTGATATTTCATAACAAACATTTTAGCGTGGATATTTCATAACAAATACTAGTAGTCATCTCTATGATTTAACCGACATGGGGTGATTGATTTCGGTTGGCTTTGTATACACTAAAAGAAAAGACATCAAATTTGTCAAAAAAAAGAAGAAGAAAAGACATCAAAGATATAGTATAATAATTTCAGAAAAATGTCTTTTCATAGGGAAACATAACAAAAATGTAGAACATGCTGTTACGTGAGAAGATGCCATTATCTTTATCACGATTCACGAGGCATTATCCACAAATTAATAATGATTAGTCTTTTTCCAATTCTGAGAGAACTCAGACTTTTAGCAAATAAACCTAATTCCCGAACAACCTTCAAAAGTCGGCAACTTGTGAAGGTGTCCAGGGGACTTATCTACCCAAACCCTAACCCTCCCATTATCGATGTGGGATAGAACACCCACAGGGACCCCGCTACTATAATAATGATTAGTCGATACTCCTAATCGCAAACAAGAAGGTTTTAGACCACCCGTGTTCTTGTGATAGATAGCCAGCCACGGTTTCTTGTTTTATCTCTTTCCATTCGGCGATACCTTAGATGTACGTCGAGAACTGAGAATGAAAGTTTCACAATGAACTTTAAAATTGCATTTCTTTCAACTTAAATACTATCAGCAAATCTTATACAAACTGATAGTGTATATATTGTTGTTATTGGATGTATAACACATGAGTAAAATTTAAATTTTAAATTTAAATTCATATGGATTATTATGCATCAATTGGTGATAGTGTATATATTGTCAATAAATAAAAGATTAATCCAAATATTATATCCTTTAAATGCTTTTAAATGACATGAGAGAGTAGCGGATCAAATTGTAGGTGTACATGTCATAGTTTTCATTTCACAACACGAAAGATAAAGTCTCGTTTGGATTTTTGGATTGTTGTTGTTTTTTAAAAAATTATTTTTTGTGAATACATTTTTCAATCAATTTTTTAAATATATCAAATCATTATAGTATCCTTTTATATAAAAAAATTCTAAAAGAAAATTCATATGGGGCCTAAAAAGTTTGAATAATAGGAGAAAATGGAAAGAACTAAATTCAGTGTCAAACGTGTTGATGAAGGTCGTATAATT
The DNA here is from genome assembly GCF_003713205.1 of Coffea eugenioides. NCBI lineage: Eukaryota > Viridiplantae > Streptophyta > Magnoliopsida > Gentianales > Rubiaceae > Coffea > Coffea eugenioides. The sequence continues at coordinate 11,042,456 of NC_040036.1, read as the reverse complement.
TATTGCAAAAAAAAAAAAAAAAGGAATACGAAGAAGGATAAAAAAATTTTGGATATAAGTTTTGAACTCGGGCTCAGAAGGTAATGGGCAGCAAAAAAATTTAAGAGTTGAATCATGGACCATCTGAAAAGAAGTCTACCTACACTGCAGTTGATCTAACCTCACAACAAATGGGCTTTATGTTCTAGTTTTCTAAATGGTCCTTACAAAGTAACCTGGATGTTAATGTTTGGAAACCCGTTTGTGAAAGGATAGACCTCTTGAGGCAAGCCTCATTGGATTGGGCCAATAATAGGGAACCATTTGTCCAGTAATTGGCTTAAGTTTGGATGTTTTCAATACAAGTAAATTTTTTATACACTGAATTTGTATATACGGCCAAATCTAAGTACACATCTCCCATTTGCAAAATTTGATGTCCAAATTCAACTTGAAGTGATGTCGCATTCATTTAGACGTCGATGTATGTTGGATAAAGCGATGATCCCACATTGAAAAGTTTTGTAAAAGATGAAAAAGTTTATCGAAGTTTACACATCAATTCAAATAAATTGGAATGGTGGAAAATTATGGAGGGGAACTTCAAAATTTTCACTTGCATTTGTGAGAGTTTCTTTATATTGTTGTGCAGAAATTCTAATTCGACTTTGTAATCTCTAAAGGGAATTGTCACAAACCTTCTAATAAAATAGTGCGGACAATTTTTTTTTAAGAAAAATAAATCTATTCACGCCAAAATCATAGTTGTAGTTAATTTTTTCCCTTAACAATGTATATAATGTGTGTAGAAAAGATTAATTTCTTTAAATAGTCTAAAACTAACACCTCCCATGCTCCTTGGAACACCTCTTGTTTTCCTTTTGAGTGTTGGGCCATGGGACAAATAGGAACAAATATTTGTATTGGAGGAGTTTCACTCGTACACTAATCCCCCTATTTATACATCTTTTGTATTGACCATGGTAGAGTGGACAAGTTCCCCAAAATGATTATTGTATCTCACTAAAATTCATTTATCTACTACTCCATTTTTCACTTACCGAGAAAAAAAAATACTTATTGGTTCACAAAAAGGTCAAAAAGAATAAAAGAGAAGAAAATAAAAAGTCATATGCAATTACTTCTAATTTTTTTCCATTTATGTGATAAAAATTTAGCCATGAAAACCACAAGATTTTATTTTAAATTTTTGTTGGGACAAGTGAAGTGACTAATTGAAAATCCAAATGCGTGAAATAAATCTTGAAATGGACATGGGAGTTGGGAGTAAAAGAAAGGGATTTAGGCGGACAAAATGGTAATTTGAACTTACAGTTAAATCTTGCCCTCTGCTCTCCAATCTCCAATGCTGAGCTACAAAGTAAAAAGTAACACTCCTAACGTAGTGACGACAGAAGACTTTGGAGACGAGGATTGAAGCCATGGCGCCAGCGGCAACAGCTCCGATCAGCCGCTGCGTGCTCATCGTTATTCTCATATTCTCCCTGCTGATCCAGCCGTCGATCTCCATATACTGCGACGAGGACGACTGCTACGATCTCCTCGGGTAACTATTATGATTTTCCCCAAGGTTCTTTCCTCTAAATTTCCCTGCATTTTTTAACTTAACTTTTGTAAACTTCGTGTGATTGCTAGGGTTCCTCAAAATGCCAATGCCTCCGAAATAAAGAAGGCTTACTATAGGCTCTCACTCAAACAGTAAGTTCTTCTTCTTCTTCTTCTTCTATTGTGTTGTAATATGTATTTATTTCTGCACTTTTAATCTGAAGTCGTTAATTAATTGGTTTTTTTTGGTGTTTTGTATTTAGTCATCCGGATAAAAATCCTGATCCGGAATCAAGGAAAATTTTTGTGAAAATAGCAAATGCGTATGAGGTAATTCTTTTACATAATTAGCTTTTAAAGTTTGATGAAGATTAATTGGTTACTTAATTATGTGTAATGTATTGTACTCAATACCGAGTTATATGTATCTAATTTTCAGTTAGTGAGTTCTAATTCAGCTTAAGTTTGTCGAACTTCTAAGTCCATGCTTAAAAGAAATTATTTTCAATATCTAAGGAATAAAGAAACAAAAAAAAAATTGTTATTAAGGTTGCTGTGGCTTGTGGCTATTTTGATGAGAACAATAAATAAGTGTACACATATATAATTGTGGATGATTGCGATAAGACTTTTTGTAGACATTGATAATGATCGTTTTATGTGCAGATTTTGAAAGATGAAGCAACAAGGGAACAGTATGATTATGCAATTGCACATCCAGAGGAGGTTTGTTTTGTTTTCTTAGACCTCTGTTTTTTGCTGTGAATTCTGTATTTGTCAGTGATTCTGCTTGTAAATTTGTGCTCTTTTATCATTTCAAATTAGAGGCTTATGATTTACATCTCAAAGTATCAACTTAAACTTGTTCCCTGTGTACATATTTTAGAATGAGAAGTTAAAATGTGCCTAGGAGGCAAGATGTAAACTTTAGCTTTCTGATGCATATTATGTCAATTTCAGGATGTGATTATCATTTGCATCTCTCCCACATGTCTCTCAGGCGTTCAATCACCTCTAGCCCAGTATGCTTTGTTTACCTTCCCTGTGTCCCCCATCTTTGAGAAATAGGCTTGACATGTTCTTTGTATTTAACATGACATGGCATCAAATTGTTTGGTCGTTAAGTGTACTACACGGCCATGTATGGTTGAGTTACTTCTTGGTAAATTTGTTACTTCCCCTGGCCAGTTGGTTACTGTAAACCACACTTCCAAACATAGTTAATTTGCTTGTTTTTGTGGACAATTCTTTTTATCATATACCAGCTATTTGATTCACTGTTCCTGACATGTTGTTTACCAACATTTGATTCATTCATCCAAACATGCTGTTAACTAGTTCAATGCTTGGTATTCCTTCCTTAGGTCTTTTATAATACAGCTAGGTACTACCGGGCTTATTACGGTCACAAAACAGTGAGACCCTTCTCCATTTTTTCCCTCTTATTTTTAATGTTTTACTTAAATAAATTTGATTTTTTCCTAACAGATAACTATAATTTCCGTCATCACACATTTCACGTGGCCAATCAGTAAATCATTTTACTTGAGTCTTTCTTGTATATATGTTGACTGTTCCTCCTTCCTCTATTATAGGATCCTCGTGCTGTCATTGTGGGTCTTCTATTGGTGCTTTCTGCATTTCAATATCTAAACCAGTGGACAAGGTATAAGCAGGTAAGTGGATGTATCAAATGTTGCATCCATCTGATACTATTGAGGTTAAAGACTCAGTGTTTTCTTATTTAATTTTCAGAGAAAAAAAATGCTAAGCTTGATTCCGGAAGGTGTATGTTTCGAGATGTTTTTATCCTATGATCTGTTTTATTATGGCTTATATACCTGTAAACCACTTGGTTTCTTCAGGTCTTGTAATTAAAATCAACTGTTAGTGAGATGACACTGCAATAGATACAAACAATATCATACATATGTCTGCTTACATCAGATCACCACCGATTAACTATAGAATATTTTATGCTTTTTTCCACAGAATTTCTACTTTGGAGGTTATTTTTCCCCTTGTGTTGCCTTTGTCGTTTTTGTCTAGTGCTTTATAATGCTGATCTACCTACTGGAACATTGGTTCTTCTACGACCCTGATAATTGTGGTTCCATTGACTTTCCTATGACATTTTCACTTGGTTGTTCTCCTGCAGGCTGTTGACATGGTCAAGAGAACACCAGCTTTCAAAAATAAGCTGAAGGCTTTGGAACTTGAACGCACAGGTGGAATGACAATTAGAAAGAAGAGTAACAAGCAAATAAACAAGTATGAAATTAGTTCAATTTTTATTACTATTATATTTCTTCCCTCTGGTCCTTTTATTTGAGCCTTTTCTTTGGGGGGAGAGTGGTTTGGTGTCCAACAGAGGAGCGGAGAGAAAATGGGATGGAAGTACACTGGGTCCATAATGTACTGTTCTTTGGCTTTGGCTTCTTAATTGTTGTATTGATTTATATGATTACTTCTTTTATTCTGGAACCAATATTCAAAATCTTGCAGTTCATTTAGTGTAATTATGCTTATGTGGCAGGAAAATGGAAGAAGACCTCAGCAACGAGCTTGAACTGCAGATTAAAGGGGCTGAAAAGCCATCTGTCTGGGGACTTCTTGGCATTCGTTTCATTCTTCTTCCATATACTATTGGGAAAGTATGCATATCCAGAAACTATTTTCCATTCAAATTTAATACCAATGTATGAGATTTTGATTAGCCCAAGTTATTTTTCAGAAGCTAGTGTCATGCAGGCTTGAACCTAGAATCTTGAATTTGGCTATGTACAAGAAAACTACTGATTAGCTTTACGTCCACAGCTGCTGTTGTGGCATGGATGTTGGTTTTGGAGGTACAACGTCAAACGATCTCCTTATTCATGGGAAGATGCCTCCTATTTGACACAAAGATCCTTGGGCGTGCCGCCTGATTCATGGACATTCATTGGTAACTACATATCATCTCACTGACAGTTATAGGAAGACTTTATTATTTGGATATATCTTGCACCAGACCCACTGTTATATACCCTTTTTTCTTTTTCTTTTTTAATTTTTTGAGCTACTGTTATAGATGTAGAGAGTTGAGATGTTTCAGCACCAATGGTGATTACTGTTGCCCGCATAGAATGACCTTGGAAATGCTTCTGTATTTCAAATGCTTGTTTGAAACATTTTCTGTTGTGCCGAGATTTTTGTAACATTTTTGGGCAGAATGCCAATCAAAGAATTTGGGAATGTAACTAGGGGCCAATTTTTACAGTAACACTTCTTTGTGAATTTCATAATTCTTGGGTAATCCTAAAGTAGTTTGTTGGTGTGGTATACAGATGAATCAACAAAGGAAGATCTTGTACAGCGACGTCTATGGGAGAAATCCAATTTGCAAAGCTACCTTGCTGAGATGCGGAAAGAATCAAAGCGCAGAAGATGACAAATCTCAGATTGCATCCACGATGGAAGGCAGCAGGCAGTAGGCAGGACTATTTCACGCTGACAATTTTGGAGGAGTTTTTCCCATCAATCGGGGAAATATCTAATAGTACAAGAATACCATACTCAAGTTAACACTTTTATTGGTCAAACCATAGAAGAGGATTCTTTTCGACGGTGGGATACATTTTGTTGTAGAAAATAGGCCAGGTTCCTGTTGATGTTTCGCGGTGTCATTAGTGTAATTGTGAGCAACTTCTGCTTAATGCTGGAACCTGTTGTGGTGATGTGACACTACGCAGTTCATAATAACCTGTTGTGTTTAACAATTCGATTTGGCACTTAAAATTTAATGGTTCAGATTTTAATATATTCATAGAGGTGCATGATTACAAAGATATAGAATGTCTTAATTGAGTGATTCTGAATTGTTTAGATAAAATTTATTTAAAATAATAAGTGATAAGTTGTTCACTTATTATTTAATGTAAAATAACAGTAAATTGGCATACATGCACCCAATGCACCCTAACTCTTACCATCCGGCACTTTTAAGCCTAAAGACTTCCTTTTTTCTTTTTTGTCGCAACGGTAGAATTCCTTCTAATCTAACCTAATCTATAGAGAAGGGGATCTTCCATCCCACCAAGATTGGTGGTGATTATCGGGCCAAAGGCTTAGTGGCTAAGTCTAAGGGTTCGTTTGGGAGTGGAAGATTTGGACAGAAGAGAAAGGTAAAGAAGAGAAAGTTAGGTTTTTCTTCATTTATTAGTTTTTAGTAGAAAAGAAAAGAAGGGAAATGGTAGGATTTAAGAGGATGAATAGTAGGCAAAATTTTTCCTCCAAATTGGAGAGAAATGGAGAGAAAGTTGGAGGAAACTTGTGAAAATTTTTTAAAATATCTATTTTATCCTTAAAAATGTGTTGAACAAATATTTAATGACTTTCATATCCAAAATCATTCCACTAATTCCCAAACAACATAACAATCCCTTCTCTTCTCTTCTCTCATAACTTAAATTTTCCCTTCTTCTCTTTTCTATCCTAAACTCCCAAACTTAGCCTAAAGGCTTCCTTGACTCAGCATAATTTATGCTATCAAAATTGCATACATCCTTCTCCAACCTTTTTCACCTTTGGATCATTTGAAGGGTTAGAGGCCCATTACACACTTAACTAAAAGTAGGGGTTTACTAAAACATGGCAGCATAGATTTGCATATGCCAGCAGTGAGCATCCCACACCACAGAGGTTTTTGGTTCGATTCATTTCTTGAGTCCTCCCATTTTTCCTTTGAAGAAAAAATGAAAAAAGGTCTGAATTTTTTTTCCTTTGTTTTTAATTTAAAAAAAAAAGAAAATCTCTTACGTGGGTTGTCAACTAAACTAACTCCTCGCGCGAAGTTGTCTTGGCGGCGGCGACGACCACCACCACCAGCGAACGCTTCCTTCAACCTTAAAACCCACCAACAAAAACCTTCCACATTTGCTGCACTTTCACTTTTTTCTCTCCAGAGTAAAACAAATTAAGACTATCCTATCACACCTCAGTGACAAACCCGGCTCTGATCCCAGATTTCTCTCATCCTTTGGACGTTAATTCAAGAATGAGTATATCCAACTCTCCTCGGGTAAAATTTCCTTGAACATTTGCAAAGATGATTTCTTTCTTAAGTAACATGTTGCCAATTCTCTGCTGTATTGGGTTGACTATGATAATGTACTTGTTTGTCTTTCCACGTTTTTGGGTTATGGAAGGTGGGATTTCTGCAGCCATTGAACAAAGTAGGGCAAGAAGAGAGCTCAATTCCCAAAATATTACTATCTAAAGGGCTCAATGTTGTTGGCCGGAATTGCATTCCAGTCACCGATAAACGCCTCAGCCGGAAGCATCTCAGCATTAATGTTGCCTCCGATGGCTCTAGCGAAGTCTCTGTGGTAAACCTACTTACACGTTCTCATTCATACACACATGGTTGTTATTTCTTTGATTTTTGGACTATGTATGATGACTATTGACGTTTTTGCTATGCTATGAAACTTAGCACATTATGCATTTTTCTGGCAATGTACATCGATAAGAAATCACCTAATGTTATCTACTAAGAGCCTCGAGGTTTTTATGATGAATGTTGCTAAGTTGGGGAAAAAAAAGTAGAGTTTAAAGTTAAGGAATAAATGAAGTAAAAAGTAGAATAAAAGCTGGAGAACCTGTTGCTGGAATGACAGCCAGGATTATTGCTCTCAATTTCTGAAATAAACAGTTGGGTGGACCATTCAGGCCTAGAAAGAGTTTTGCAAGAGGGAAGATGTGGTTTTATTTCTTTACATTTTGAAAATAAATGGATGACAGAGTTAAAGGATGATAGATTGTTGACCAGATAAGTAATGAAAAGTTTTACAAGTTATAATATTTTTTCAGTTGTTTATATTTCAATTTACTATATTGACTTTTGCAAATAAATTTAAACTTGAAATATTGTTAGCAGAAGGTTACACTAAAGAAGCTTTAAGATTTTGATGGGGTTTTGGTTGTAAGGGCAACAATAGAAAAAAAAAAAACTGTTGGAACAAAATCAAATTTTGGGGAACTTGGAGGGTAACATTTTTGAACTCGCAAGACTGTGTTGTTCCACCCAGGGACATACACGTTCATAAGTCTCTCTACGATATGAAATTTGTTCATCTAACCTATGATGTCTTGTTTTCTTCAACTTTTGTATTCTTTTTCTTCCATTCTGAGTAACTAAATTGTAGGAAGGAACAAACCCTGTTGTTCTAAGAACTAAGGGTGAAAGGAAGAAGCTTTTATCTGGAGAGAAATGGAAAATTGAGGATGGTGATATTATAGAGTTGATACCTGGCCACTACTTTTTTAAGTATGTAGCTTCTGGTGGTGAGAAAAATGAAAAGTTAATGAGTAATAAGCAGAAAAGGTGTTGGGATGAAGAAAGTAGTTATAGCAAAGACAGGGTTCGTAATAAGAAGAGAATCAACGGTGAATCTGAATTGGAACCTCTGGCTGAACAATCAAAAAAGGTACTTTTTGTCCTCCATTTCAGGTTGGTTTTGCATTTTTATATATAATGTATGCAATGTTATTTAGTAGAAAATATTACTTGCGGAGAAACTTTCAGTTTTTATGCCTCAATTGTTTTTCTTTCTCGTCAGAAATGGTTTGAGAATAATGGCAAGGAAACAGATAAATCTTCGGAGGGTATTCGTCAATTTAATGTTCCTAATTCTAAGTTACCGTCAACTTTTCGATTATTACGGGTGCAAGGGCTGCCAGCATGGGCTAATACTAACACGGTCTCAATCAATGACGTGATTCAGGTAAGTGAAAACCAGTTATGTTTAGAATTTTGATATTTGAGGGCATGTGCCTGTTAGTAAGCTCTGCTAGGTAATTAACCGCACGCTGCTAAGAGCAATATAGGATATGAGATGTGGTTTATTGCTTTGTTTTTTAGAATCATGTAGCCTTTTGCTTTCCCTTCAATCTGAAACAAGAAGACAGGGAGGGAGTGGAAAATATGGATGAAGACTACTTAGAGAGATCCTTCAGGCTGAATAACAATGCTTTTAGGTTAGAAAATTGTAAGAGCAGATCTAAGTTTGCTGAAGTAATAGTAAGCTTGGAAGCTGATGGGCATTCTTTCTCAAATAAGCACCTTACACATTGTTCTGTTTTGCAGGGAAATGTTATTCTTGCTATACTTTCTAATTACATGGTGGACATCGATTGGCTACTTTCTGGCAAGTTCTATTTGCACTAGTTGTAAATCTCACTCCGTTAGTGGCGTTTTAACTTACTTGCTTTCTCGTTCAAGGGATCTTTGATATTTCTGGGAACTCTTTTAATTCTACCAAGAGTGTGCATCAAAAAGAGCAAAGAGATGATAAAGTCTTGGAGTTTTATGCAAATTTGTTTTGCTTTGTAACGGACAATGTTGTACCTTAAATTGTTCCAAGTCATTGCAACATTGCTTTTTGTTTTATTTGTTTCCATAATTCTGCTTCTCTCCACCAATTCATCTGTTGCAAAGTTCTCATGCAGGAAATGATTGGTTGAATTCTCTAACATTCCATTGCTTTATGATTCTGCTTATTTATGTCATTAGTACCACTGTGCATAAACAACTTCTGTTTCTCAACTATGCTCAGATATTGCAGTCATTTACTGGGGTTGTTTCTGGAGAGATTGTAGTTTTCAATATTTCTTGGTGGTTACTGGCTGGTCTTGATTTGACACTGATTGAATCTTTCGTTGTTTCTCTTGAATAGTAAAATATCATTTTTGTAAGTTATTATGAGCATGTCCACACTATACGGATGGTTTTTTTCCTATTGACTTGTGGTAATTATCCAGATCCTTTATTAGGTCATCTGTAACATTATGCTTCTAAGGACTGTCAAAGTGTCAAAAAGTATCATATTTGGTTTCATTTCATCTAATCAAGGTCTGTACTATTCCTTGAGTGCTTGCTGATATTTTTTTTCCTTTTGGTGTAGCATGTCCTCTGCTTAAAAAAGTGCCTAATGTTTTGGTCATCCATGGAGAGAGTGATGGCATACTGGAGTACATGAAGGTTTACGAAATTGGCAGTTTCACCATTTTCTGCTCTTGAATCGTCTTGCATGCAAGCCTTCAATTTTATTTGCTGATCATTTTTTCAGAGAAAAAAGCCTGCAAGTTGGATCCTTCACAAACCTCCATTACCAATTTCATTTGGAACACATCATTCCAAAGCTATGCTTCTTGTCTATCCTCAAGGAGTAAGGGTTGTTGTGCATACGGCAAATTTGATACACGTTGATTGGAATAACAAGAGCCAAGGCCTGTGGATGCAAGATTTTCCGTGGAAGGATAATAACGGTGCAAGCAAAGGATGTGGTTTTGAAAGCGATTTAATTGATTATCTGACCATGTTAAAGGTAATAGTGTATGTCTCATACTCCTTCCATACTGAAACTTGATCATCAGAAGATCTCATTTTATTGATCTAGCATCTGATGATTTTATAGAAAGAAACATTACTCTGAAACTTGTCATGGTCGTCTTATTTGTCACTCATGATAGTTGTTTCTCTCCACCTATTCATTCTAATGACAAGCTTGCATATTCTTGTTTACCGTTTGTCTTAGAAGATTCATTTGTTTATCTTGGGCCTTATTGAATATTAAGTTGGAGATTTAAAAATTTTACTGAAAATTCACACTCGACACATATTTTAGTTTTGCAGAATCTCGAGATCAGGTGAGTTGCTCTGGTTTCATATATCCTAAGCTAGTATGATTTTCTGGACATCACGAGACTGGTTTTTTTTAATTGAAGATTGTCACTTCTGATTTTAGAATGTATTACAAAAGTACTCTCGAATCTATATTAACTGCTTTTTGAATTTGCTTTAAGAGTAAAACCTATGAATGCTGTTGTTGTTAAAGGACATTCTCTTTCTTACTTTTCTCCTTTACAAGTTTCATTAGACTATTATTCTTCTCATAATTGTTTCATTTTTGTCCTGTTGTTTTCAGTGGCCAGAATTCAATGTTGATTTACCTGCTCTTGGCAGTTACAGTATTAAGCCTTCATTCTTCAAAAAGTTTGATTACACCAGTGCAGTGGTACTATTTGATACTCAAGTCTTTTGAATTGTTCAATTCCCCCAGTGTACATTGCTTTGCTTGGTATGAAATGATGTTAAGGATTAATATCATGTATACTGGATACCTGAGACTACTCATTTTGAGATGATCATAATTTTGTAAGATGATGTCACCTATTGGTTTCATGTTCTAGTTTAGATGCCATTCACATCAAAGTTTTGTTGTAACTTTGATAATCTATTTGCTGTTGATATAAGGCTGTGAAAAAACTTTTTTACATGGTCGCATGCTTTTGAAGTAGGAAAATGTTCTGTCTTCAATGTTTCTGCACCCAAAATTCTTTTTCTGCCTATCACCACTCCAGGGACCAAAATGGTTTCTGTAAATACATTATGAAGAATCCATAGAAACTGTATCGAATGATCAATTGAAGAGCATCTGAACAATTAATATTTTCTAGTTACTGTCTAAGCTCATATTACATGATCTTCTTAAGTGTTGCCTTCTGGTGTTTCCCTTTCTCTTTTTGTTTTTTCCGGATTGTCTTAAATCATCTTTATCCTTGATTATGATAGCTTATGCTGAATATCTAAGAGTTGTATAATTTCCAGGTCAGGCTAATTGCATCAGTCCCTGGATATCATTCAGGTTCCAATTTAAAAAAGTGGGGACATATGAAGTTACGTACTGTGCTTCAGGAGTGTACTTTCAGTGAGGAGTTCCAAAAATCTCCTCTTGTTTACCAGGTAATTTGGGATCCCAAATTCTTCTTTTGTCTATCAAGTATTTTTGGTCCTTGCTTGGGCTCTCTTTGATATCTGCATGTGTAAGAATGAATTCTTCTCTGCATTTCCATCATTTGATTCTATGTAGTATCCAGCATAATGGGAGAAATCTTGGCATGTAGGGGAATACACTGTTTCAGAAAATGATGACCTAGTTATTTGTTTTAGTAGTAATACTTGTTTTCACTGGTCTACTTTCTTTGGACTTTGCTAAGCACATATTATATTTATATCCAGGAAAGCAATTTTCAATGCTGGAATAGGTAAGATATCAATTCTTTACATTCACAAGTGTTCCAGGAAAATATACTAAGTCTTACCTTTATGAATTTCATCTCAGTTCAAAAAACTACTTGTAGTAGCTTGATGACTGTCAGCAATCTTTTGAATACATATAGCTATCTTTTGGGGTTTTGGCATGTACTTCAGGCAATAGTTTTTGCTGATACATGAAACATATAACCTGTATCTTTCCTACCATAAAATATTTTTCACAAAGGATTTTACCCTGCATAATATTTCCTGCCATTTAACCTGTATCTTTCCTATCAGTTCTTTTGTAGCATGACAAAGTTTGCAAGATCTTCTCAATCGTTTCCTGTAATGTTATTGTTGCAGTTTTCTTCCCTAGGTTCTTTGGACGAGAAGTGGATGTTGGAATTTGCATCATCTATGAGTGCTGGAGTTACAAGAGATAAAAAGCCCCTTGGGGTAGGGGAGCCATTAATAATATGGCCAACAGTGGAAGATGTCAGAAATTCTTTAGAGGTACTCTTGAATAGGAGATCATTTATGTATTAAGATGGATTGCTATAATACATGAGTTTTAGCTTTGCATGGGGCTTGAACATGGATGAACTATTTTTGTGCTTTCTTACTTTTATCTGAAATCTTCGGAGCTTTTATTTGATTTGTGCTCTGTACTCAGTTATTTTTTCCTGTTCTTTCTGCTCTCGCTCTCCTTGCAGGGATATGCAGCTGGAAATGCCATTCCAAGTCCACTAAAGAATGTGGAGAAAGCATTTCTGAAAAAATATTGGGCAAAATGGAAGGCTAACCATAGTGGTCGCTGGTATATGAGTTCCTATCTGCGGTTGTTTACATTTTGCTGTATTGAAACTTGGAGAAAAAAAATATTGCTGAATGTCTGCTGCCATTTTTATCGTGGTCTCCTTGGACAGAAAAAGCTTACAAATGTTCACACTGTTATCCTGCTTTTTGCTTGTGCTGTAGCTTAAATCTGATTATGTTGTATGAGCAATAACCCCTTTTCTTCTCTAGTCATCAAAATTTACATGTTAGTCCTATTTGATAATATTTCATGACACCTGGGCATTTTGATCACACAGACGAAAAACTTTCCACTCCTACTCTTTCATTGTTTCAAGATTTGTTTTGGTCCTTTTGGAAAATGAAAAAAATTATAATTAAAACATCTTTGCTTGATGGAGATGCCTAAATAAGAACAAAGACTTTTCAGGATTCTTACCAATTTCTGTTTTGTGGATCTTTGAGCTGTTTTTTACATTTTTTTTATGCATTTTATTCCAAGTAGTTACTATGATCTCAAAAGTGTAGAAGCATTATGAATCATGACATTAACCAAACTATAGACAGTCAGATGCTCTTTTCCAAATAACTGCATGAAGCATCAATGCATTTTCTGACTCAAACCAACATAGTAGTAGTATAGTTCGAGTACAAAAACTCTTGGCTCTAATGCTTCTAGGTACTTACATCCAGCCATACTTTTTTTTTAAGGGGTACTTATGTTTGGTGTTTTTATAATTATTCCAGTCGTGCAATGCCTCACATAAAGACATTCACGCGGTATAATGGCCAAAATCTTGCGTAAGAGTCCATCTCACATTTTCTTTCTGGATTTTAGGTCACCTCATAAATCATGCTTTTACCTATTGAACTCTTGTTCTCTTCCATACTGTTACCATCAACAGGTGGTTCTTGCTCACTTCAGCCAACCTCAGCAAAGCTGCCTGGGGGGCTCTTCAGAAAGGCAATTCCCAGCTGATGATCCGTTCCTACGAGGTATCTTTATTCTTTGGAGATACGTCATCGAGGTTATGTGCAATGATGAAATGCAATATAGTTTATCATACTTTTTATTGCCCTTTTCTATCTCATGACTATCAATTGAGCATAACATCTCTAGATGTCTCTTTAGATTAGAAAACTTATACTCATATTTCCCATGCTTGCCTCTTCTATTCCTTAATGCAACTAACACACTTATTTTTCCTAACTATTTCCAGCTTGGAGTGCTCTTTTTGCCTTCTTCCATTAAACCCGGTTGTGGATTTTCTTGTACAGATATTGCAAAGTCCTCTGATGTAAAGCTTTACAGGCCTGTTAATTCTTTTTCAAGTTCTTTATATATACTGGATGTTAAATGGCTGATAAGGAATATTCCACATCAATATCAGGATAATGGTGGACTGCAGAAGAGTTCTGAAACGAAGAGAATGAAGCTGGTGACTCTAAATTGGCAAGGAGACCAAACTGAAGTGATACAGTTGCCTGTTCCTTATGAGCTTCCACCAAAACCCTATTCCCGGGAAGGTTAATCACTTGTGTTCCTGTTGCTTCCTTTGAACTGCTGTTGAACCATGCTGCTTGCAGATAACATCTTTTCTTTTCTTCTCAAATGCAGATGTTCCTTGGTCTTGGGATCGTCATTATGCAGAGAAGGATGTTTATGGTCAAGTATGGCCTAGACAAGTAAAGTTGTATGCCTGCCAAGATTCCTAGTGTGCATAAGTTCAACCATTCTTCTAGAATGCTTGACTTTTTCAAAAAAATTTGACATCATCCACACTTCAGCAAAAAGAATTTTGATCCATGTGTAAGGAAAGGTCTCGGTTGATTTGAGTACTTGCTTCAAGTATATGTTCTGATTCTTGATCGCTTTTCCCATTGTTTAACCTATAGCTGTTTCCTCAAGTCTCTGCAGATTTGGGCATATTTTACAGAGCCTCCTCAATTGCATTTTTGGGGCAGATTGTACGAGAAGTTTTTTCTCTGTAGTGGGGTCACTATAGAGAGAGAGATATCTCCAAGTCTTTCGGCCTTTAATGCGCCCGAAAAAGAAGGAAGAATTAATTCTCAAGCCATGCAAAAGTTCTAAAATTTATTTAACAAAAAAGGAAACAACGAATGCTTCAAAAGATGTAGGGCAGATAAACGGAATTGGTTCCTTCCGATCTATTGAAGTTTCTACTTTGTAGGAGGGCAGATAGGCTTTTGATTGGGAACATATAATAATTTATTCGCCGGTCTTGTCAGCGATGAACATTCAGTGCTAAAGGGAGAACGAAGATAAAAAAGGGATAGAATATTCTCCATGGGCGGAACAAGCTCAATTATCGCACGCAAAGGGCTCTGTTTAGATTGGATTTTGTTTTTCAAAAACTTATTTACTTTTCAATTCCGATCTAATGGTACAGGAATACAATTTAAAAATAATTTCAGAAAACATTTAATCCGTACATAAAAATTCCTACCGCACATCACCACCACCAACCGTCGCCACCACCTCCCTCCTCTTACCCTCCCCTCGGCAATAAAAACACCCTTGTTTTCATATTTTAAGTAGACAATTTTGTGCAATTTACATTTTAAATAATGTTATTTATGGGAAGGTAATAGCCGTTTAAAACTTAGTAAGTTCATTTTTTTGAATTATCAAAATCTATTGACTTAAAATTCTCCACAACTACAAGGATGTTTATTTGATGTACTACCATAAATCTTACCTCAGAAACCTGAGATAAATGTATTAATTATTTCATTGCTATAAAAAAATTTAAAAAACTTCACATATATAGTAGTTATAAAATTTAATCAAATACCCTAAGACTGAGATTTTTGTCAAAAAAGAAAAAAGAATTTCTAAAATTATGCTAGTATCATTCAGTAACAAGAAAACATGGGACGAAACGAAGAAAGACAATAATAATAAATATTTTCAAAAAAGAGAAGAAAGAGAATCCAGAAAAGTAAAAGAAGAAAAAAGAAAAAGTAGAGTAGAACGGAAGTCCAAGTGTTTGGTCAAATCTAAATCCATATCCAAAATTCCCAACGACACCCATCCAATGCGTACGGCATAATTTATCATCTCTCTGACTCCTCTCACTATAAAACACGACAAATCCTGGATTCAGATTTCAGACACAACAAAACAAACGGCACATCTGAGTCTTCTGCTTCCTCCAATCCTACCCGTTCCCCTTTTGTCTTTTAGCTGGTAATCTTTCTTTGAGGACTCCTATCATCTTCTCCGCGAGCCCAGTTGCACAATCCTTTTTCCGGATCAGGTAATCCCCTCTCTCTTTCCTCCCTCCCTAGATTTTGTTTTCTTGATTCTACAGCTTTATTGTTGAATACAATTAAAATAGATTGTGGGTTTTGATTGCCTCGTCTTGGAAAGCATGATATGTGATTATTCTTATTTAAATCTAATGAGTAATGAATTGGATTGGGTTCTGCTGTTCAGTAGGTATCGAGTTATTGATTTTTCTTATTTTTGTGTTCTTCTGTGTTCAGAACTGATGCCTATGCAAAAGTTTATGCTTGAATCACTAATTCTTCTTTTATATTAAATTTCTTGGTGCAATTGAAATTTTCTATCTGTTTGTTGAGTAGAGAATTGTGATTATGTCAAATGTTAGGATAAGTTTTTTCTTTTATTCAGAGAGAAAGACAGAAGGGGGTTGTGGGGGTGGGTGGGTTGGGGTGGGGGGGGGGGGAGGCGAGAGACATTAAAGACGAAAAGAATCAATAAAGATTTCAAAATTAGGTCACTTTTTTGAATTTTCGAGGATTGCTTAGATATGTTAAGACACTAATCTGAGCTTATTTTTCAGCATGTTTACTTGAATATCAATTTCTGCGGCGTTCTTGCTAACATGTCCTTCCTTTCAATTATCATGAAGTACACTAGATGTGTTTGGGTAAAAGGTCTTGGACATTTACTGACATGGTAGAAAGGCAGTATCTTTTTTGGCCTTTTGGAGATTTTATGTCATATGATGCTCATTCTTTGTCAAGGGTACGTTAATAATTGTATGACACACAGAAATGTATGCCAAGTTGGCATCTCCTTCTACCGAATAGGTTTAAATATTGAAAGTTTCTTAACATCCATACCCCCGGATAAATGTTTGAATCCTCATATTTTTTTGTAAAACTCTTGAGAAGTACTGTGATGTAAAAAGTGAATATGCCTTTTTGGAATGTTTACTTATTATCTTGAACTCTTGCAGCCAAGGTTCATGTCTGAGCTCGACAGCCAGATTCCTACCACCTTTGGTATGTCGTGTGAATTACTTATTCTGCAATTATTGTTTATGTAGTCATGTATCAAGTTGTATCTGTCTTTGGGTTGCAGCATCGCTTCTCCTTGATTTCCCTGCACTGTCTTTTCTATGAAGAGTTTTGTTACATATTTCTACTCAAAAGCATTTGAATTAGATGGGGAATTCTGTTTTGTGTATTTTACTGTTCAAGATCCTGTATTCTCCATGTTTTTTACTGTTTCAAGATCATGTATTCTCTAATCATTGTATTTCCTTGTGTCTGTTTCTTTGGTCTTTTGGATATAGTTGTTTGTTGTCCGAATGATTTGCTACCAGAATCTAAGATTTTGTTTATGAAAACTTCGAGCAGGTGGTTAAGCAGAGCCTGATTGCTTGCTTGCTTCAGGAGCAGATAGAATAGGGAAATCTCTCTGCTTAGAAACTTGAAAGATAGTTTTCATTGTACACTTTTGGGCTTGGTGGTTTAACCACAGTTTTTCAGGCCCAAAAAGTTCATCTCTTTAGATTTACAATAGGATTGAACTCAAATATGCAGATCGCTTCAGATCTTCCCTTGAAAGAGCATGTCTATCAGTACATTCTGCAGGTCAGGAGCAGGAACATCCGAACATGTGAAGCCAGTTATCTGGTTTTTGCTCTTTGTCACACCAAAAGTCCTCTTCCTCTTTTATGCATGCCAATTGTTATGCAGTTTAGGGGAGATTTGAAGTTAAAACAGTGTCAACGAAGATAGTAGGATGTCTTCTTAATTCAGGTCTTGATCATAACTACTGCATGATATCCTTGGCAGGCCTATTGATTAGAAAAAGATCGACTGTTGTGCCTGTCATGTATGAACTGCTTTTTGCAAGTTAAAGTTGGGTTACCTTATTCTTCAAAACGAGGATATTGCTGCCTCTCATTTATCTGTCACTCTTGTCATAATTGGTGGTGTAAATAAATATGGGTATAACCACGAAATCCAATTTAACTAGTCTTAAGCAGTTTGACAACATACTACTATTTCATGCTTCACTGTTTAGTCATTTGCAATTTGCTTGATGATTGGACCACATTATATCCTGTCAACTCCCGATTGAAGCTCATTAGATCCTGTAGGATTTATGGTTCATTTAATGGCATAGTTTCTCATTGCAAGGCAATTTATTATTATGTTGACAGATCCTTTCGCTGATGCAAATGCTGATAACTCAAGTGCGGGGTCAAAAGAGTATGTGCATATCCGCATACAGCAGCGCAATGGTAGAAAAAGCCTGACTACAGTCCAGGGTTTGAAGAAGGAGTTTAGTTATAACAAAATACTCAAGGACCTAAAGAAGGATTTTTGCTGCAATGGTACTGTTGTCCAGGATCCAGAACTGGGCCAGGTAAACAATTTGTAGATATTGTTAGTCTCTGTGTGTGTGTGTGTGTGTGTGTGTGTTTTCTAATTATTCTGATTGGAAACAGGTCATCCAACTTCAAGGTGATCAGCGGAAGAATGTATCTACATTTCTTATTCAGGTATTCTCACTTCATGCAGACCCTATGCTATAGTATCTGCTACTTTGTTATTCCTGAGATTCGGTTTGTTATTGATCAGGCTGGCATTGTGAAGAAGGAAAACATCAAGATTCATGGTTTCTAAAACCCCTCAGTTGCACAAGTCAATTGAAAGCATCTTTGGCTGCATCTGCTGCGAGGGTGAAGTTTAATGAATTACTTGTGCCTCTTGTTATAGTCCTGTCACATGTACTGTTAATGAATTAAAAAGTGAAGTTCCAAAGTGTTTGTTAACGTTGCATTCTCATATGTCCGTTAGTGATGGTCTCTGTTAGGAGCCTCTTTATGCAAATTTGTGATGGCTGCAGAAAATTCATCTCTTTCTGCACCAAAGCTGGACAATATAATCAACTGGATGATTCTCTTTTCTTCACCTATCTCGTGAAGTTTTATATTCGTTATAAACGCAAGAGTTCGGGCAATTTGATGAAGGATTCTGGATAATGTTTGTCAAGAAAATTTGACAAACTTGTAGTCCTTTTGATTGAGCTTTCTAAATTCTTTCTCCGCTCTGTTCTACCCTCTGGTTGTTAACCGCCATTGCTATAAGGGCCTACTCCCAATTTGATGCGTAAATACGCCTGTTACTCATGGCTTCCGTTTCCCAAGTAAACGTGAAAAACATGCTGGAAAGTGGTATCTTTAATGTATAAGTCACTGGATGTATCCAAGATGTTAAAAGCTTAACAGTGAAAAAGTTTCTAACAGGTGTTCACGCTCATTTCACGTGAACAATTGTCCTTTTTTTTTTATTGTCGACATGATAGATTTTATATTACAACTATTTCTATTCTACGCTAGGAAGAGGAGGGGGATCTAAATAAGTCAAGGGGAATCCGGTGAACCGCTATTGGCAAAATCTTTTTAGAAAAGTTTGGATATTAGAATGCAGATTAAGGAATTTGATTTTTTGACTTTTACCTAAGTAGAATTTTAAAACTTGCTCGATGATCAATTATTTTAGGAATTTGATTCCTTGACCTAAGAGTAATTGATTTGTCCTTTGATGGCCCCGGTGATTTTACATTTTACTTCTGTGAATCGTGAATCTCGAGAGCCTACTTGTATTCTTTCCCTTGATCACCTCCGGTCATGCCATCATTTTCTCATCATGTGGTTGTGGTATGAGCGTAGAAAAGTCACCAAATCGCCAGTATAAATTACTAGTGACAATATCAAATTAAAGTTTCTCTTGGGCATAATGTTGTAATGCATATGGTTGGTGGTAAAACACTTTACCTGTATAATGTCGATAAGACGTTTACTTGCAATCGAAAAGTTTTAAATTAATAAAAGAGTTTGATAAGACGTTTTACCTATAAATGAAAAGTTTCAAATCAATAAGACGTTTTACGTATAGTTGAAAAGTTTCGAATCAATGAAGGAGTAAGTGAAAAATGACAACCTCTAAAAAAAAAAAAAAAAAAAAAAAGGAATTGTGGGCAAAGCAAACTTGTTTCTTTGTACAAATTTGTGATGCATGTAATTATTCCGTATGCTTCTACTTCCCCGAGTTATTGCCTTAGCATGCTTGCATGATACTAGCAGTCGCGACACGTATTTTTCTGGGCAGTATATACTATATACGAGGGCAAGCAGACATTAGTTGATGAAGCGATTTGCAGTGGTACCATATTTCTGAGCGATTTGTCTGTGCAGACTGATTTCTGTCCAAAATCCCAACTGCTTTCACTTTTATCATTCACGGCAATGGATGATAGTGATCTATCAACAGCCTAATAAAGGTAAGGTCAAATCTCATCTTCTTTTCCGGCTAACAGACAAAAGCATTACAATCCATTTATGGGTGAACTTATCATCAAAGGATCATTTCACACTCAGTCTATTAGATGAGTGAACGATCGGCTTCTAGCCTTCCACCACTGCAGGTGGAACCAGAGCTTAGATTGACTGTTTTCGAGATTCAGCTGACAGAATTGAATTTGATGGATTAACTTCCAAATTTGAGACTAAAAATTAACTCCAAAACCATGCAAAATATTTTGTACAGTGCTGCTTTAGTGTAATACATTTATTTTGAAGTGTGTAAATTTTGAATATTTTTGAAATGTATAATTTAAAAATTTTGAGATATTTTTTGAGATTACTGTGAATAAAGTTTCTAAAAAATTTTGTAGCAAATAAATTTGATAAAAAAACTCAAGTGCCAAATCAGGCCGAATTTTGGATGTGACACCATTTGGACTTTATGTAATGGACACTGGGCCAACCAATTCAAATCCACTTCTAGCATGTAATAAGGCTCTCTGCTGTGGCAGTAAAATACATTCCCCATCTATCTTCGTACCCTTGACTCCACATTCCCCAATTTGTTTTAATTGCTTTTCCAACAGGTACAATTCAGTTCTTCGCTTATTTGGCTTGTGGTAACAATCAAATGGCTGAAGCTGAACACTCTTCTGATGAAACTTGTACTCATAACTTACCAGGTCAACACATGTAATGTTTCTCTCCCCCTCCCTTACATTGATGCTTTTTTTAAATTTTTTTTTTTTTGGTCTCTCTAAAACAAGATTTCACTTGATTATTTCCATATTTATTGTTTTTCTTTTGAGTAGTAATACACGTTGGTAGGGACTAAAGGGGGTGAGGATCGAACGCCATGTCAATCTATTTGTTTGGCAGGTGACTGCCCTTGGTGTGGGGGGGTTTGAGAGAGAGAGAGAGGGGGGGGTGGATTTTTCTTCCACTAGTCTTGATTAATAATCAGACTAAAACTTTGATGAATTAGTTTTATATTTGCTACATTAACAAGTTTATATGTAGGTTAGTTTAAATGGTTTAATTTTGTTTATATTTTAAACATAAAACATCAAACGTTAGAGAAACTAAGAAATTTATTAACATTCAATCTAACCCTCTTCCACTCTCTCTTTGTCTATTTCATTTCTTTCTCTGCCACATACCTTTTTCCATTTTTAGCCACCACTCACTCACTCACTCTCAGTTTGATGAAATTGTGTCAGTTGAAAGAATTTGTTAAGGCCTAGCAGAGGCTTCCCTACTAACCTTCCGTTGTCCCACATCCTTTCTAAGGGGTTTGAGGGTTGGGTAGTTAAGTCCCCAAGGTTGCCTCAAGAGTTGCCGGCTTTTGAGGTTAACTTTGGGATTAGGTTTAATTACTAACTTGAAAAGGTCTGACAAAAAAAAAAAAAGAAAGAATTTGTAACTATTTTGCTTACCTTTTCTTTGCAATTTATTAGCACCGGCTTGCCTTGTCCACCAACAAACAAATCTTACTTTTGAGGAAAAACAGTTTGAATGTAATGTTGTCTTGGACTATTAAATTCAAATTTGAATTATGTGTCATGCATCTAATGATGAAAGTGTATACGCTATTAGTGTATAGAAAATTAATCATATATATATATATATATATATATATATTGCGAAGATAGGTTTACTTTAAAAATGTTCAAACCCTCTCAGTAACAGTATAAAAAAAAAGTGTACTTAAAAATGAAATATTCCTCTTCAATACCAAAAAAAAAAAAAAAAAGTCACCTATGGGTACAGGTGGGGGGAGAGGGGTGGAGTTTTTGACAATTTACCCGCCCCTGCCCCATTTGTCACCTGTGGGTAAACCCGCCCCATTGCCAATATCCTCTTTGATGTTTGTACAAGTTTGCCCCCGCTCTGTTTTGTTCTTCTCGATTAAGTAGTATTCATTTAATTCCTGTCTATTCTCCAATTCGTTTTGGTTCATTGTGATAAACAAAAGAATCGATTCCCTGATTTTTGGTAATGAGTTTGGCTCAGAGAAAAAGAGCGGAGAGTCCAAGGTTGAATTCTCGGAGGAAGAAGAAGACTTGATAATTAGGATGTTTAACTTGGTTGGCGAGAGGTAAATCACACTTTGTCACCGTCTTATTTCCGTTGTTACTTAAAATAGTGGTTTTCTTTTGACTGATCATGAGAAATCCACCCTTTCATTGCTAGGTGGTCTCTAATAGCAGGGAGGATACCTGGAAGATCAGCAGAAGAAATTGAGAAATACTGGAATTCTCGACATTCAACTAGTCAATGTAGTCGCAATAATTAGTATAGCAGTTAATGCTTGCTTCTAATAAAATTTTAAGGCAATTAAGATTTCGTGAAAATGGATACCATAAGCTTTATGGTGACATGCTGCAAAAACCTTTGATGCCGGTTTGCAAAGCACAGTCACTTGCTTTGCTCACCTCAGAATATTAGGCTTGGAATATGTATTAACTGGGCGTCCCCTCGTGGAGGATACAGATCTGTAATAATCCGAATCAGCAAGAGAGTTTCTCATTGTCAATGTCTTGATTTCCAGTCTTCAACTCCCTCCTCAATGTAATGAGAATTGAGAACCAAACCTATTCAAATTATCTCATCTGCTACATCAGAAAACACGTACTAATATCAGAGATTCAAGTGCAGCAAAACAGAGCGAGACGTTGCACAGTTTGAACTAATCACGTTCCTCATAACATTACAAGGCCAAAACAGAAAAACAGAATCATAAGCTGATTGAGGACTATACAGGACAGGATTGAGCAGATTCCACAAACACTTGCGCTGATAACATCCACAGATGATTCCAAGACCAATTAGGCCAAGAAATACAATGCTACGGTCCACAAGAGAAACACTTGTGTGGACTATACATTGCTTTGCTTGTAAAACTTTGTGTCCAGTACTTGTTTCCCGCACATTGCACATACTCCTGCAATTTAGAAAGTGCTAAGAAACAGGGAAAGCAAATAATAAAAACACGCGTGAGAAGATGGCATAAAGAATGGTTTCAACAATGTTTGTACCTTTACTGTAGGCACAGGTATGACAGTACTTAGCGTCTTGATGCACCTGCTGCTTGCAAATAATGCATTTCGTTGTTGCACTATTTGTTCCATAAGGCGTCCATCTGAAAGACAATAAAGGTTCCACAAATCACAACTGGCAGCATATCAAAAGCATCTAAAAGTTAAACATACTAGCAATCTATGTACAATGCACACAGAAAATACAAACTTCTTTGTCGACAGCAATGACATGACTGAGATACAAAGACACTAAAACATAAGTATGTAGCAAACCAAACATAAATATTTCAACAATTAAAACTGATGCAACCCGATGACAGCCTTTAACAAAAATGCTCAAAAGGGAAATCAGGTCCAATTAATCTCTGATGTAAACAAAAACAGCAACAAAATGCTGAAGTGACCCTCCCACCCTTGGAAAAAGCAGTCATTAGCAAAGTTGTTTTGACAAAACTACTCATAGATCTTCTATTTTTGCAAACCTCACTAGCATAACTTCATTAAAAGTAAAAAGAAGGCAGTTTTGAAGAAATATTGTGTACACATTCTCTCTCTCTCTCTCTCTCATGGAGGTGGGCGCGCAAGACACATTTGCATCATCTCATCCGTTAAGTTTTAGCAAAAGGAAAGCTGTAGCCCATGCACTGAGTGGGATTTCTTGTAATTGTGTAACCAATCAGAAGCATTCAATTCAGAGTGTATTACGTCAATGAAAATATATTTTCTAAAGCACTGCAGCATCCAGCAACCTCATCAACAGACAGCGAAGTTACACTTCCATACTTCAACCACATGTTGATATATTCCAAAAGGGGGAAATAAAAAGAACATAAGTATAGTACACGATACAACTATTAATCACATCCCATAAAAGCATTTAGAATCAAGCACTACCAGCAAAAACAAAGGACAAGATTATCTCACAGACTTCTAAGAACTACTAATCAGGATTTCAGAACTACATTGCCACATCAATACTTCAGAGTAGTCTTCATCAACAAAACAAGGCTACTTTTTTATAAAATCCCAGAAATCGCAACTGCACAGCAATAATCCATGATGGTTGAATTTACCCCAGCTAGTAAAAGTTTTTAATTCCACTACATTGGTGAATCAAGCAACTGAAATCAACTTCAATTTTAAAAAATTAAATTAAATCATGCTACAAAATTCGTTGTAAAACAAACAAAAAGAAATCAATCTTTTCAATCAAAACAGCCACTTCAATTAAGAAATACATAATCTAACAACTGTAAATTGAGACATATGAGTAAAACTGAATTAAATGGTAACCCTAAGTGAGTAAAGTAAGTAAAGGGGTACCGGTGTTTCTTGGAGAGGAGCTTGTTCTCGTTAATCTTCCGGCCGCCTCCTTCGGTGGTATTGTGGGCTCCCTCCTTCCACTTGTCCGGCACTATCACCTTCGACAGCTTTTTCTCACCTATACATGTAGATTTAGATAATCCATTTCTATTATGTTAAACAGAAATTAAAAAGAAAAACTAAAGCCAAATCCAACTTCAGAACCCTAATCATACAAGGTAAGTAAATAGCTATAGGTCTAATACATACACTTTTCGCAGACCATTCTCGTGAACCGTGAATTACAGTGATCGGAGGACCGGGGGGGGGGGGCAAAATTCACCGGACACTTCTCAGACGACGAAAAGGGCTTTTTCCCAGCTTCAAGTTTAATTTGCTGGTATTTATCTTGGTCGGCGAAAAGAAAGGGCGGTGAGCGATTTGGCCGAAATACCCTTTGACCCAATTCATCAAAACGACGGAGCCTGTGTTATAGACTGAAGAGCCAAGTACTTACTTTTGATTCTCCTAGGACCGGAAAGAACTCCGTCCGATTCAAATTGATTCGCATAATTTTAAATATTTGTCGAAACTCGGATAATTTTAGTCTAATGTTTAACTTAATTGCACCTGTTAGGAGAATGTCTCGCATTGAAATTTTAAATTTTTGCAATTACATTATAAGGTGTTGAGCCACTCCACTCAATATCAATTAATTTTGAAATGGAAACCAAAATCAGTTTCTAATATGATATATTTAAATCAGACAAAACTCAACTTTAACTTGTATTTCAACTTTCAATAGGAAATGTTATTGAAAATTTTTAAATATATTCTTGCATTACTCTTTTTATCTCATATGCATATTTCAAACATGTTGAAGTTTTTGGAATTACATGGCCTCCTTCACTACCTTTTTTTTCAGTAGCTCTCTTGCAATTCTTTCCTATTATTTGATTTCGAATACCATCATCCCTCTCTGTAATGTTTTGCAAATAAATACTCTTGTGTCTAACGTCTCTCTCTAAGAGAAAAACTTGTGTAACATGATACTGTAAAATTTGAAGAGGTAAATGTAAATTCCAAGAACCTTCCATGAGAAGCTCTGCAAGGATAATGTACCAAAGAGGAAGCCCGGGCATTTATCCAATCATTAGAAATGTAGTATAAATCGGGAAGATGGTTTGAGAGTGTGGTCGTCGTTCATGTGAGTTTCACGTGTGAATGAGTTGTGTTGCTGTTTTGTTTCCTTTTTTTCCCGCCTGACCTACCAATTTTTTCCCTTTGGGACTAAGGTGGGATTATTACTCTTTATGCTTGTATCAAAAGCAAGTATGTAAATGGTGCAGTGCTTATCATGAAAAAGCATATATTGGGAAGGGCAGTTGCTGATCTCTGGTCTGACTTCCAGCTACAGAGAGGCAGCTACATTGTTTTTAAAAGCATATATAATGTGCGTGGTTTAGTTACGAACCGCTTTTGGCTAGCAATTCTTTGGAATTCCGTCTTTCGACAAGATGATTATTAGAATTAAATTCTGCTGGCATGCTTTGTATTAGCAGTGGAGGTTTGCTCTGCATGCAACCTAATAATTCCTTTGATTTTCGAGACTTCTCTTGTCAGTTTCTCGAGCATTCTCTTCCCCGTTTTTCATAGATTCGTTTCCACTTTTTCACGAATGAGGATGAAAAGCTACATTTTCGTCCTTATATAAACTTTGGCCTTATTTTGTACCTCTGCGCCATCTTCTTTGTCTCTTGCCTAGCGTATGTTTATTTTCTTCCACTCTTTGTTGCTTTGCCTTCATCTAACCCGTGCTGCTGTCTATTTTTATTCGGGTTGCCATCATCATCAGCGTGGTTCTTGCTGCTATTACTCCAAGAAGGTACTTGTTCTGTTCTTTGTTTACCCTTCTTCTTCACCACTTATATCTTGTGTTGAGATATGCCAACTTTTCCTACAGATTTTATCAGATTAAGTTTGATAACAGAATCATTCAATTGGTAGAAGAATAAGTCTTATTGTTAGGATCAAATATTTTAGCTAAGATTTGCTAGGTAGAAGATCATGTTATCAAGTAGTTTTTGTTGAGATTTTCTAGAGAATTGTTAGCTAAAATTATTTTAGTTTGTTTCTTTGTAAGCACTATAAATAGGGTGTTGATGAATGAAGAAATTAAGCTCCTTTTTCAGCCCTCAATATAGTCTTGATATCTTTGTTTATGCTTCAAAAACCAACAAAGTGGTATCAAGAGCCTAAATCTTAAGGGCCTGTTTCTTTGAGAGTGAGTGAACTTGGTGAGAAACCCTTTTCACTATAAAATTATACACTTAAGCCTTCAACATCAAAATGCCAGGAAATAACTTCTTGTCCAATCCTCCAAATTTTACTGGTGAAAACTACCAAATCTGGGCTGTCAAAATGAAGTCCTATTTGGATGCTAATGATCTTTGGGATGTGGTAGAGACAGATCCTGTTCCTGAATTATCGGAAGATCCAACTATTGCAGAAATGAGAGCCCATAGAGATGCAGTCAAAAGGAGATCAAAAGCCATGACGTGCATTCATTCAGCAGTTTCTGATGCAGTATTCAAAAAAATTATGACTTGTGAAACTGCAAAGGAAGCTTGGGATACTCTCAAAGTGGCTTTTCAAGGCAATGACAGAACAAGACAAATGCAGGTTTTGAACCTTAGGAGAGAGTTTGAGCTCCTTAGGATGAAAGACACAGAAAACATCAAAGAGTACTCTGACAAACTCTTAGATGTTGTGAATAAAATCAGATTGATTGGAGAACAATTACCAGATAGCAGAGTTATAGAGAAAGTCTTGGTGAGCTTACCTGAAAGGTTTGAGGCCAAGATTTCCTCCCTTGAAGATTCAAGGGATTTGTCTCAAATCACTTTGCCAGAACTAATCAATGCATTACAAGCACAAGAGCAGAGAAGAGCTATCCGAAAGGAGGAAGCAGTAGAAGGTGCTTTTCAGGTGAAAGACAAAATTCAAAATCAACAAGGTGGCAAAGAAAAGAAACAGCAATGGAACAAGAAGAGCAAGAAAGAAGGTGAGTCTAGCAGAGATGAAGGAAGAAGAGGGAAATTTCCTCAATGTCCACATTGCAAAAAGACTTCACATCTGCAACAATATTGCTGGTGAAGACCTGACGTCCAATGTAGGTCATGCAATCAGAAGGGACACGTCGAAAAGGTATGCAAAAATAACAGAAGAGACCAACATGCTCAAGTAGCTGACCAACAAGAGGAGGAGCAATTATTTGTGGCCACTTGCTTTGCAAGCAAGATCTCCAGTGAAGCTTGGCTAATTGATAGTGGCTGTACTCATCACATGGCATATGATGAGTCCATATTCAAATTGGATAAATCATATATTTCCAAAGTTAAAATTGGAAATGGAGATTGTATTGGGGTGAAAGGCAAAGGTAATGTAGTTATTGATTATAGTTCAGGTACTAAAATAATTGATGATGTTTTATATGTACCTGAAATTAATCAAAACCTGTTGAGTGTTGGACAATTGCTTGAGAAAAATTATTCTGTTGTCTTCAAAAATAGGAGCTGCGTCATTTATGATCAAAATGGAGGTGAACTTTTTTCAGTAAAAATGAATGGAAAAAGTTTTTCTCTAAATTGGTTGAAAGCAGGTTCAAGTGCATACCCAAGTTTAGTGGATCAATCTGAATTATGGCATAAACGATTGGGCCACTATCACTATTTTGCACTTAACTACATGCATAAGAATAGTCTTGTGCAGGACTTGCCTTTTATAGAAGATAAAGGTGGAGTTTGTGAAGTTTGTCAGTTGGGAAAACAAAGCAGATTGTCATTTCCTCACAACAAATCTTGGAGAGCTTCAGAAAGGCTTCAACTTGTTCACACAGATGTATGTGGTCCAATGAGAACTTCTTCATTAAATGGCAGCAGGTATTTCATAGTTTTCATTGATGACTTCAGTAGATATTGTTGGGTCTATTTCATGAAACAAAAATCAGAGGTTGATGCTATTTTTTTGAAGTTTAAAAATTGGATTGAAAATCAAAGTGGCAAGATGATTAAAGTGATTCGATCAGATAATGGAACAGAATATACTTCTAATCAGTTCAACAAGTTTTGTGAAGATGCAGGAATTGAACATCAATTAACTGTCACTTACACTCCACAACAAAATGGAGTAAGTGAAAGAAAGAACAGGACAATCATGGAGATGGCCAGGTGTTTGTTGTTTGAGAAAAAATTGCCAAAGAAGTTTTGGGCAGAAGCTGTCAATACTGCAGTGTATCTTTTAAACAGGTTGTCTACAAAATTATTGAATGGTAGAACCTCGTTTGAAACTTGGTTTGGATATAAACCTTCAGTACAAAACTTGAAGGTGTTCGCTCCATTTGCTACACACATATTCCTGATGTAAAGAGAGGCAAGCTTGACGAAAAGGCAGAAGTTGGGATTCTAATTGGCTATTGCAGCAGTACCAAAGGTTATAAAGTTTATCAACCTTTGACTGCAAAAGTGATAGTCAGTAGAGACATCCATTTTGATGAATACGCAACATGGGACTGGATCAATTCCAAAGTTGAACATTTCAAGGGATTAGAATCTAAAGAATTGCAGGAGGAGAATATTGATGAATCAATAGATCATATTCCAGTTAGAAGTACCAAATTACTCTCTGACATTTATAACAAATGTAATGTTGCAGTTCTTGAACCTGCAGATTATGAAGAAGCTGCCAAAGACTTGAAGTGGATCGAGGCAATGAAGGAGGAGTTGAGAATGATTGAAAAGAACCAGACTTGGGCACTTGTGGACAGACCAATTCACAAGAAACCCATTGGTGTAAAGTGGGTTTTTAGAACCAAATTAAATGCTGATGGTTCCATCAACAAGCACAAGGCAAGGTTGGTCGTCAAGGGATATGCTCAACAATTTGGAGTGGACTTCTCAGATACATTTGCACCAGTAGCAAGATTTGACACCATCAGGTTGATCCTAGCACTTGCAGCTCAAAAAAACTGGAGAGTTTATCAACTTGACGTCAAGTCAGCATTTCTAAATGGCTACTTGGAGGAGGAGATCTTTGTGGAGCAACCTCAAGGATTTGCAGTGAAAGGTCAAGAAGACAAGGTGTACTTACTTCACAAGGCGCTATATGGCCTAAAACAGGCACCAAGAGCCTGGTACAGCAGGATTGATGATCATCTTCTGAAGATTGGATTTAAGAAGAGTTTGAGTGAATCAACTCTTTATGTAAAAATTGTCAATGATGATATAATTGTTATTTCACTATACGTTGATGATTTGCTTGTCACAGGAAGTAAGCCAATCTTGGTAAATCAGTTTAAGGAGCAGATGAAGCAAGTCTTTGAAATGACAGACTTGGGAGAGATGTCCTATTTTCTTGGCATGGAGGTTATTCAATCTCAACAAGAAATCTTCATAAGTCAGCACAAATATGCAAGAGATGTGTTGAAAAAGTTTAATATGAAAAGTTGCAAATCAATTAGCACTCCATTGATGGAGAACGAGAAGCTTAGTAAAGATGATGGAGCTGCCAAAGTTGATGAAGGCCTATACAGAAGTCTTGTAGGTTGTTTGATGTATCTTACAGCAACAAGGCCTGATATTATGTATGCTGTGAGTTTACTGTCTAGATTTATGCATTGTGCAAGTGAGTTGCACTTCAAAGCTGCAAAAAGAGTACTCAGGTATGTCAAAGGCACTGCTGACTTTGGAGTTTGTTTCAAAAAATCAGAAAAATTGGAGTTACATGGCTATTCAGATAGTGACTGGGCTGGTTCATATGATGATATGAGGAGCACTTCTGGATACTTGTTCAACCTGGGTTCTGGATGTTTTTCATGGAATTCTAAGAAGCAAGATGTGGTAGCTCAATCTACCGCTGAGGCAGAATATGTTGCTGCTACGGCCGCTGTTAATCAAGCCTTATGGCTTAGGAAATTGTTAGTTGATCTAAATCAAGTTCAACAAGAAGCTACTCAAATTTTTGTTGATAATGAAGCTGCTATAGCTATTTCCAACAATCCAGTGTTTCATGGGAAGACTAAGCACTTCAAAATTAAATATTATTTTCTTCGAGAAGTTCAAAAGAACGAAGAAATTGTTCTAGTTCATTGCAAGACTGATTATCAGATTGCAGATATTTTTACGAAGGCCTTGTCCAAAACAAGGTTTGAATGCTTAAGAAGACAGTTGGGGATCTGCAGTAAAAGTGCCAAGGAGGAGTGTTGAGATATGCCAACTTTTCCTACAGATTTTATCAGATTAAGTTTGATAACAGAATCATTCAATTGGTAGAAGAATAAGTCTTATTGTTAGGATCAAATATTTTAGCTAAGATTTGCTAGGTAGAAGATCATGTTATCAAGTAGTTTTTGTTGAGATTTTCTAGAGAATTGTTAGCTAAAATTATTTTAGTTTGTTTCTTTGTAAGCACTATAAATAGGGTGTTGATGAATGAAGAAATTAAGCTCCTTTTTCAGCCCTCAATATAGTCTTGATATCTTTGTTTATGCTTCAAAAACCAACATCTTGTTTTCATTTGTATTGCTGTCTATTCCCTGCTTAGTTTGTTATTTTCCTATTCTGTATTGATTGCTATTGTTTAGATGCTCTTCTCAGGATGTAGTTATATTATTCATCATTACTGGCTCTTTTCTTTATTTTTGTTTCATTTGTGGCCTCTATACTTGGTCCGGTCATTCTTTCGTACCTCAATTTTTTTCATCTGTGCGTGCTTTCTCTATGGGTTTTAGTTAGTTCATTTTGTGTCTTTATGTTTCCTCTTTTTCCTATTACATCTTTGCATGTTTTCTCCTCCGTGTTATGCCTTTTAAGAGCTATGTGCTATGTGTTGTTTGGATTGTTCGGACGGATTGCCTACCGTTGCCTCTCTATGTTTGGCTCGCTAATTCCAATGTATAGTAAAAACCGGAAAGATGGTCTGAGAGTGCGGTCATCCTCCATGAGAGCATGGACATTGTGATTATTGAATACTTCTGTCATAATATGACAGGCCATGCAAACCATTGTGCCATTAATTACTATGTTAGTTTCAAAGTTTTTAGGCATGCTTTGTCTGCAATCACTAATGCACCTGCAAATATTAACTAAAACAGTTAATATTGCCACACTAACTACCAAATACTACCTCACTAATCCAATCTCACAAACTTCAGATACCTTCTCTTACATAATATATAAATGAACAACAACATGAAGAATATGGAACTTATGTAGTTCATAAAAATGGAGCAACTGGAGAGTGTTGGCTCTTCCAGTTTATTAGCCAAAGGTAGAGCTACAAAGGAATGCTGATTCTTATTTAGATATAGTGAGCCTGAACAGGTATTGAGAAGTTTTAGCACTTTGCTACTGTTACCATAGTTTACCATATTATATTGCTTCTCATGCAACTTATGTTTACATATGAACTATAGATGTTGCCTATTTAGTTTCAACCTCTTCTAATCAAACACCACTATAGCCAGATAACTTTAAGAGAAGGGTATAGAACATGGATTATCAAGATTCATCGGTAGTCATTCACTCAAGGACGACAGGAGTTTTGCCACAGCAACATCATCAAGGAAAATTACTTTTTCTTGCTTCAACATTCTGGTAGCCTAATCTTCGATGTCATCCACTTTTGCGAAGACAAGAAACAAGTATACATGCCATGGATAGATCCACTACCTAATATGCTGCATTCACAGCCATCTCTTGAGTTGGGAAGTTGAGGGTTAACTGCTTTTGTTTTGTGTCAACCCATTTGTATTTTTAAATTTGTTTGCCTCATACGAGTGTCCTTTAATTTCTAAGTGATGAGAAGCAAAAAATGATATGGCAGCGAGTGTTATCATCAATGAGGTCTGATTTCGAGCAAACCTTAATCAAAGGCGTGTGTTTCTATCAATTCATTGACAGACAGAATCGACATAACTTTATAAGTTTTATATACAGATTTATTTAGTTTTTGACATCTATATATCGCAACACTTTTAACTCTTGCCCCATACAATGCTAGAAAGTCCCAAGATTTGTTGCTCAATTCGTCCATAGCAGCAGGACTCCTTCGATTACTCTGAGGACAGGAAACAAAACAATAACTGTTTTAGTGCGTGGAAAATAGTTTACGGACAACTGGAACATCTTTGTGGCAAAGCACGAACTATAGTTTCGAGAAGTTTTGGTCTTTGTTCCTGAATCCATTACTACCTACATTGTTCTAATCTTTGATAGACATAGTGCAGAAAAATATTTCCCATGGTATGACAGCTTTTATGTGTATTCTACCATAACAGATGCAGCAGCTTAGTTGTATCCTAATGAACGTCTTCCCTAAACTTAGCTTTTCTGATGAACATTTAGTTTGAAAACTCCGTCTATTCCTCCCTCTGTTATCCTATTCTACATGTACATCTGTGGTATACAACGTGCATCCCTAAAAATGATATGCTTCATAGACGAAGCTTCATCAACAGTTTACACATGCTTGCAAATAGAATATGCACCTTATACGTAGCTTTGTGAAGCTTCATCTACAACTTGTAGATAGTTCCTAATGAAATATGTGTTGTATCATACACTTAATCTTATAGCTCCAACGTTTTCTCCCCAAGCTGTAGAAAAGGAATTGCCTATGCGCTTTATGGCTAGACATAATAAATAACTTTCTCACTGCATTTCCCTTTACAAGATGGATATTTTACAGTTAAACTTACAAATATATTCCTTATTCATGAATACGCCTTATACAGCACGCTTTGCATTCTTTTCTATGCCATGAAGCATTAACATGATCTCTTAATTTAGTTCGGCAAGAAACGACTTCGTAGCACAAGTTTAACACTAATTGGATAACAAGGAATGTTATCTAGCATTTGATCATGGGCATATTTACAATTTACCACCGTGCGTGAGTCTCCTAGTCCTCCTAAATAGCGTAATAACTGTTGTTCTCTTGATTTTCAAAATGAAGTGCTTTTTTTGGCCTTTTGCCTTTTGAGGCAAGGCTAATAAAGGGAATTATATATATTGGCACTTTGTCGAGTTGGGCGTCGGCATAAAGACCTGTAACATATTTTTGTCAATTTAAAATGACGAGTTTGTATGAATTAAATATTTTTGGGAATATTTTCCAAATACTACACTATAGCATTGTATACAAAACAGAATTCATACATGGCAATACCATATATGTCACCTCACCTCTACGACTATAAAAGAACATTCCAAAATGTTTGCATCAGTATACGTGACGCGTTTATGTAGCACGATATGAAATGTCAATGTAGAGTGTTGTAGATTCAAAAAATGAGAGAGTTTTCTGCAATTATGACTAGGGTGGTCACGGGTCAAATATCCGCTCCGTTCACACCATTTGGGTGATCTGACCTGCATCTTGCAGGTCAATCATTTTTTGATCCTTATCCGTCCCACATATCAGTGGATACCCGTTAAGATAGGGTCAGGTCAATGGGTACCCGTCGCCGCCTCATTTATTATTTAATTTTTTTAAAAAGTAATTTATACTAATTTAATTTTATATTTTACACATTTATCTAAGATTTAATAAAGATTTATTTCTAAAAAAAAAAAAGTCTCCCACCAAGAAACAAGTGTGCGAAGAGAATACAATATAAAAAGAATTCAAAATCAATAAAAGTTTGAAATAAATAACTCATTTTTTTAAATATATGTTTCACATTAATTAAACTCTTTTCTATAAAACATAAGATCATAATCTCTACAAATAAATCTTGTAAATAAACTATAGTCTCTCATATTTGTAATGCAAGTTGTTCAATGAAATTACTTATTTAACTCTAAATTATTATTTTATAGTATGTACATAAAAATAAAAAACAAAAAATATATATATGCCGAATTGGTCGGGTACCCACGAGTTTTTAATTATGTGATCCTAATCCGCCCCGTATCTTAGCGGGTACGCTACCCTCTTTTGATCTGATCAAATAATACAAATCGAATATCCTAATTTTCGCATCGCATCGGATCGGATATGACGAATTTTCAGATTAGTTGATAATTTTGCTCACCCCTAATTATGACAAGCTCGACGGCAAATCCACAATTCCTGTGCAGAAATCATGAATTGTAAATGAAATTCAATTGAATTTGCTCAACATGGGCTTTTAGTAAGGAAATATGAATTCTATTTTGCTTGAGAATGAAAACTATGGTCATGCGATCACTGTTCATGTTTTGTGCAAATTTCACAAAGCTGAGAAAGCCAAACAATACAGAGATGGGGGCATTTTGGGCGCAGTTAGAGGTGGCAAAATGGGCGGGATGGGCGGGATTTGCTTGGATTTGTGATGGAACCGAGTCATATGGGTTTGGGCCCAATCTTACCCATATGTGTTTTGGGACTAATTTGGGCGGGATCACTTTGGGATGGGTTTAGATTGATCCCGCCCAATGCCCAAATCTATTTTCTACATATTTTTTTTCCTTTAATTCATTTTTACTTTTTTATATAATTTTAATATTTTTGATTTATTAATTTTTTTTTAGTTTTATTAAATAAACATGCAAGTGCTTTATACTCAGGATTCCCATTAAAAATTGGATTAACAAATAAAGGAAAAAATAGATATACAGTCATATTCCAACATATATCAAGATGGCCAAGATACTTAAGGTGTTGAATATTTATCATCATCATTGTTCAAAGATGACAGGTCTAAATTGACTGAAATGTTGAAAATTCTTATGGATAATGACTAAGAAAACTACTAGATTATATTCTCTAGTATGGCTATAAAAATTGTTAAAGATAATTTTTGAATCTAAGACTCCGTTTGGATTGGCTATTTTTTCAAAAAATAAGTTTTTCAAATACAATGTTACAGTAATATGCAATAACTCAAAAAACATCCCATCCATATTAGTATATCAAATATTTCAAAAAAAAAATTATAGTAAAAATTTTTCATATACACTGCTATAATAAAATATTTCAAAAATACCCCCCAAAAATAGCTAAACCAAACAGAGCCCTTGTTATTTGAGCCCAATGGGTACCCAAGTATTTCCCAAGTATTCCCATCAATTAATGGGTACAATTGGGATTTGTCCCATTTTAAACCCAATATCAAAATCCAATACCCATCCCGCCCAAAGTCCCCATGGGCATGGGTAACCCATTGGGACTTGGGACAAATTGCCACCTCTAGGCGCAGTTGTGGATGCAGTAGAGCCACGTACTAAACACAAAGGGCTTGGAAATTTGGTTATGACGAAGCACTATCATATCCACATTCAAAAGATGTGGCTATCTTATCAAAGAGTGCTTCAGTACATGTATGTTTCATTGATGGACCCTAGTAAAAAAAATGTTCCCAAAAAACAAATAAAAAAAATCGAATTGTCTTTTAAAAGTGTAGAATATTTAATCAATGAAATAATTCCAATAATTGCAGTACAGATTACAGAAGCGCCAAACCACATAATACAGCATATATACTCAGAAAGAAAACTATCTAGCTATATATGAACTTCAATGTTCTTTTTCGAAAAAATATACCAATATCTGATTCATCAGATCAGGCCCAGGGACTTATCCAGCACTCCTCAGGTACTTTAGGGAATCTTTCGGTGTCCTTGCAATAGTCATAAATAACAAGATTTCTCTGAACCCAAGCATAGTCCAGCTTTTCGCTGTCTGAGAGATGCCAAGCAGGATACTGATCCCACCAGTGTTCTGTGGTGGTGGAGACACAGGCTGGGTAAGGGTCTTCCCATTTGCAGGCATCGACACTGAAGTCTTTATAAGATGATACAAATGGTGCAAGCGTCCAGTTTGTCTTCTCCAGACCACCTCTGGTTGCCCAGTCATCAGCATTCCATATGCTTGAAATCAAGTTCATTGGCTTGTCCATGGGGAAGAAGTTGTTTGTATAATTTGCATTCCTGTAGACCCTTATTGGAACTCTATCAACGTAGAACCTGTTGAAAAAAGTGTGTCATTTCATTTAACAATAACTCGTTAGATCAACTTAGAAAGCAATTAACGCACGCTGACTAAAATGATCATTAGTCTTTGCCTAGAACAGGAAAACTAGAAAAATTATGCTCCTTCCATCTCCCCAGTCATAGTTGTAATATGCCATTGTGCTTGGTGACTCTCATCACATGGCTGGTCTCACCTTGTTTAATTGCGGTATTTGAAGCCGAAAACGACCAAAACTTGGTCTGGTGACTCTCGTCTCGTCTTGAGAATTATTGGATCCAGATTGTCAATTTGGAAGGGTGGTAAGTTAAGCATTACTTAGCATAAGAAAAATCACAGACGCTAATGATCAACCATGAGATTTCCAAGAACCTAATTCAGTGACATTCTTGGATTGCCTCACCAAACATACTTGCATGAGCTAAACGATTTAAGGACTCTGAAGAAGAATTGCAAGTCAACAAGGAAGTCTTAATAATAAATAAATTACTGCAATGGAAAGTGAAATATGAGCTTACACAAGCTGCAGCGGGTTCCATAGAATGGAATAGCTGTGATAGTCCTTGGTGGGGTCAAACCACAAAACGTGCCTCATTTCACGATTACCAGTCCCATTCTTGTAAACGTTGGTCTGTATAAGATAAGGCTGCCCTGTTCTGTTCCCCAAGAACTCAAAGTCTATCTCATCCCTTTCAGGCCCTGCTCCGAGGTGTGTGCAATCCGAACACATCTGAAGTTTTCGGGGAACCATTACCATTAATAAATTTGCAGGGTAACGTATTGATTTTTGGTATGGGACAGGACAGCAAAACAGAAAACTCTACGTTTTAGTTTCAACTTACATAATAAGCTGTAACGACTCCAGCAGAATCACCACTGACCAGTTTGAGCTTCATGCTAAACCATCCAAATCTGTACCTTTCTTTTGTCTGGAATCCGCAGCCTATGCAATATCCACCAACATGTGATATCAGATTGGTGTATGCTATTATTCACTATTCAAATTCTTAAACTAAAAGCATTGCGGAGAAAAAATGCTACATACAAAGAAGGAAATGTGATGAAGGGTTTGAGAAGTAGAATAGAAAAGACAGATGAGGGATTATTGGTGCAGTAATGAATACCTGATTCTTTGTCCAAGGAGAGGTACCATGTCTGTCCGTCAGCAGAGGTAGTGAAATGTGTTTCAGGGCAAGTTTTGCTGAAATTATCATCAAATGATGACGTTTGTGCCGCTGTTTCTTGAATTGATGAACAAGAAAGAACAAATAATACAGCTGCAATGAGGAAACGATTGGCCATTGAAGAAGCCCTTCTTCTCTCCATTTTCTCTCGATGGAGGACCTAATATTTGGAGCTTGAGGAATGAGGCCTCTCAGTCTCGGCTGTATCTCTGAAAGTAACCCGAGTATTAAATGACATATGTGATGTTTCACAAGTTGCACTGATGTTGGTAAGGGGTACGAGTGGAAATCACCGCTTTGATTAATTAAATTATCGTCGCAATTTTACGATCAGTTTAAACCTCGTATGCCACCCTTAGCCCATAACATTTGTGTTTCACTGCGAATATGCCACCCTTCATGTTTTAATAGCGTATTTTCTCCAATTATGAGTTCACCTATATAAAAAAAAATAACTGTACGAGTATAACAATATTTCACAAATATAAAAATTGAAGTGAATTATTTTTTAATTTATTTCTGTCATTTAAATCGAATGTCGTTATTTTTAAATGATAAACATAAATATAAAAATTAAAGTGAATTATTCTTTACTAATTTATTTCTTAATTTGTTTTTGTCGCTTAAGTCGAATTTCACTTAGCAGAGGTGAAGAGGACCGACAAGCTGCAAAACGATTGAATTTGCCAGATGGAATTGGGGAAGAAAGTCCAGGCTGCCCACAAATGATCTGGATCTAATTACAGATGGAAACTAAGAGGTGGGGTCAACATGTTGGATTCGAAGAAGGCTAGTGCATTTGATTGGTCTTCGTCAAAAAAAAAAAAAAAAAAAAGAAAGTTCTTGGGGTTTGACAACTGGATTTTAGTGGTCAGGGACATCAAAGACAACCAAGAAACAACTTGTTATTCCCCCCCCCCCCTCCCCCGGCGGGGGCGGCGGCCACCGGCCATTTGATCCAGTGGTTATCACCTTCTTTGGTGCTACTGGAGGTCAGGGGTTCAATTCCTACCTTCCCTCAAATTTGTCATAATATGTGGCTGGTCTTAGTTGACCATCTCTCCTTGCCTCTTTCTCCTAGATTAGGCTAGTTTAGATTATAGGACTTCTATCGTTGTAAATAAAAATAAAAAAAAAAAGATTTCCCCCACCTCTTCTTTTTTTTTTTTAAAAAAAAATAGCTTGTGTTTGCAGAATTGCAGGATGTTGCAGGAGGAGTAAAATAGGGATCCGGGGCTGGAACGGTTGCTCTGATAACCGTTTCGGAAGGTATAACACCATTTACATTCGGTGTAATATCATCTGTATAAGATGTAACAATAGAACAACAGCGAGTAATACTAGAACAACATTTTTGTAGATCTCATACGACGTGAAAATTGAATTACAAGGAGTGATCTGAGCCGCACAAATTTTTTTAATCTAGTCATGACCGTGAACCTTCCGGAACGGCTCCGTAGTATAGATCATTCTCTAAGTTGAGTTCTCAAAAGAATAATAGTCAAGAGTCGACGCCTTCAATTAAGGCTAAGGACGCTGCATTTGCTATTTTGTTCCACTTTTTAACACCTTTGACTTTACTGTCTCTTTCTTTTCCTTTTGACGTGGAATCAAAATATTTGAACCATTTTTTTATTATAATTAAAACTGTTTTAATGCAGCTACAAGTGTTTAAACTACCAAAAATGCTTATTCTCATAACCAGATCTAGCAATTATGTTTAAATCTGCCTTTGACTTCTCAATATTTTGAAAGGAAGACTTCTTTTGAATCAACTTAAAAAAAGCTTTTCACAAATGAAGCACTATGCATTAGTTTTTTTCCTTTTTTTTTTTCAGATCCGCGTATTGCTAATTGTGTTTTGAATCAGTATTAGCGAGGCTAATTTTTTGCTGAAAAATTACAGTAAACATTTTTTAAAATGCGATGTATGTGAAATAAATTAATGTGATTCAGGAATGTGCGAAAAAAATTATTTACAGAAAATGAAATTCTTTTTTTTTTCTTTTGGAAAAACAACAATGCAAACAACTAACAAATGAGAACGGGCCAAAGCAAACACAGTAGATTAGACAAATCATTCCGCTAAAAAGCAGTGAAATTGTACTTAAAAAGAAGTGCTTGTAACCAGATTAACCACCTTTCCCCTCCTTCACGTTACCCTAAAAAGGTCTGAAAACCCAATTTTTTTTCCGACCGCACCGACGACGAGGTTTAAAATAAAAAACATATGCAGTCCCACTCCCACGTGAAAGCTGAAACCTCACGAGCGATCCAGCTTCGCTATCAGAGGGTTTGCAAAATCTCAACCGTCGGATTGATAAGTCCACGATGCCGGGGAATGCAAGAAAACCATAGTGGTCCCGCATCTGAATAATTGGGGAGTATTTTTAATTAGAAACCGAGTAGTTTATGTGAGGAAATGTATAATTGCATTGGATCGATGGATCCATTAGCTTTAATCAAATAAAGTGGGGGCATAATCCGTTGATTTGAAAGGTACCTTGATTTTCACGGCATGTTTTTTTATTTTTTTTCCTTTTTGGAATTTCATGGTAACAATTAGGTGACCTCAACTAGGGGTGCAAACGAGCCGAGTCGAATCGAGTTTTGAATTTATCGAGTCGAGCTACACTTATTTATACGCGAGCTCGAGTTCGAGCTCGAGCTCGTCGAGCTCGAAAAATAAAGCTCGAGCTCGGCTCGATGTAGGAAAAAGAAAACTCGAGATCGACTCGTTTATAGCTCGCGAGCCTAGCTCGAATTCTGGCTCGCGAATAGCTCGAGTTCCGCTCGATTTTCTGGCTCACGAATAGCTCGAAATCAGCTCGATTTCTAGCTCGTTAGGAGCTCGAGTTCGAACTCGAAAATAGCTCGAAAATTTCTGGAAATTTAAGCAAGAAAACAGCAATTTTGTCCGCATATTTTTGACAAAATTTAGCATGATAATAACAATTTTTCACATATTCTTGATCTTGAGGCCTACAAATTATGCACTAATACAATCATAAATGTCCAAATATCCACTAATACAAATCATCCAAAAATATCCAGATGCCCACTAATACAAATTATCCAAATTTCCACAAATATCCACTAATACAAATTAAAAGCAGCTTGTTGTCCACAAGAACCAAGGCATGACATGAAGCGAGAATTAGTCCACCAACTCCAACTCCAGAAAATTCCTAAAGGTTAAAAGAATCATAAGAAAAACGATTTGGCAAAAATGCAAATGCCAAATAAGAATGAAACCATCAATCAAAGAAATGAAATGCGTGATAACCAGCAATACACACAGAACTCATGCGTGATAACTAAATGGAGATATACTAATAACAGAAAACTCATACCCAATGAGTTATAGATGACGCAAATGAAATACATGACAAAAGAAGATCAAATGTGAGATGCAAAAAGTATAACAATTTCCAAGATGATATAAACCATTTGCATCATTAAATTTCATAAACATGTGAAAGAAATCAACTTATTAGTACAAGCAAATCACGCAACTATCATTATTGACATTATTCATCTATATGAAAAGAATATCAAATCTTCGAATCCTTAAAGAAACCATAAGTTAACAGGAGCACAAGGGTGCCTACATCATAAGATGTTTGTTCATCTACATGATCGTAGTCATTGTTAGCCTGCTGCATTGCGCAAGAATGGTAAAACAGATCAATAGAATAGCAAAGTTTCTTCCATGTAATCGAAAGGGCACCAATTTCCCATGCAATTGCACAAGCTGTTAAAAAAAAGACAAAAAACAGCAATAGAAAACAATATATTGCTCCTTGCATTAGGCGCAAGATGTCCCCTACTGCCTTAATTTCCTACTGGAACAAACTCAACACAACACATAACCATCGCATATATGATTGCACTCCACCAGCGTTCTATAACCATCTGCAATTCTGCACTAACCTCTGTGATCTTAATACCATGAGTTAGAATTGGACAAAACTCTAAATAGAAAATTAAAGGTAAATTACCTCAAACATCTCCGAAGTCAAGAAATAGGCAACACAATCTCTTGTCTATCCTTCAATTTCTGGAAAAACAAAAAAATAAAATAAAAGAAATTAAGAAATAGTAAGGCCGAATTTAAATATTATGTGTGAACCACAAGGACCTTTTTATCAATGTTTCACTGTGTAAGTGTTGCATTCTTTTTAATTATTCAACTCAAAAGCTTCAAACAAGATAGTGAACCAATTTATAAGAGATAAAAGGAAATCTACACTTAGTAGCTCTATTATTATATATAGATACTTAATTCAACAAATCTATAATCCAGTAACATATATATATGTGTGTGTGTGTGTGTGTGTATTTCTTGTTAAAATACTAACTGAAACCTCATTTCAACCCCTAAAGAATTTTTCTATAGTCAAATCCTGCAGAGGTAAAATATGGTACTTTCTTCACCTTACCAAATGCAATTAGTTTCTCCTTTGACGTCTAAGCAAAACTCCACCAACCATTTCAAGTTTGTAAGTTCCAAAGTTTTCAGGTCTCAAAAAACTGAAAAAGTTCAATAACAATAGAAATTATTGAACTCGGAAGTGTGTCATGCATTTCAATAAAATGTAAAATTCAGATTTATTACAGCAATGTGCATTCAACCAAAATTGAAACTGATGACTTGGCAAATTGATTACGGAAATAACCAACTAAAAGTAGACCATCATTCATTTTCTCAGTTAGCTCCTCCAAATCATCAAAGATGATGAGAGCAATTAAGGTGTAATTATGACACCAAATACTCCGAAAGAAAGGCAAATCAGTCAAAAACCTGCTGAGGTACCATTATAGTGCATATCATTGTCCAGTGAGTGGGATAGAATATTAATTGTCCCTTTTAATTATGTTTCTTGATCACCATTCCAGATTAATAGAATTTTCATTATACAAATTGTTGAATTAAACGGCGCATTAAGTAGAAAGAAAAAGAAGCTAAGTACATACCTGCAAAAATCTAGGAAAAGCTCGGTGGGTTGCGCACTTGCTCGCTGGAAAAGCTTAGAAAAAATCCGGAGATAGGAATTCACTGAGAAGCTGGTTGGGTTCGTCAGTCAGCCTCGTTGAAGTGGTTGGGTTCCGAAAGCTGGTTGGGTTGCCTATGTGGAGCTGGTGGAAGCGGTGGAGAAACTGGAGATGGAGCTAGTAGAAGCAGATATGGCAGTAACGGGGAATTGGGAGTTTGGGACTTCCCATGGTTTCAAGAGGGTTGCCTTTCTGGCTCCGTGCATACTGGGATGAATCTGGTGTTTTCGATTCTCAGGTAAGGGACCCGAGTGCCCCCGCTCATTGGAGCTGCACTTGCGACAGAGTTAGGACTGAGGACAGTCAGCAGAGAAAACTTGGAGGTTGCTGAGGAGCTAGCGGAAGTGGTGGAGGTGGAGCTAGCAGAGATGGCGGTAGCGGAAGTACGAATTAGGAGTTTGGCAGTGGGACAGTCGGTCGGCGGAGCCAGAGGAAGAAGATTGATCCAAGGAAGTGAAGAAAGAAAATTGGGTAACCTAACCTAATAGAGGAAATTGTAAATTTTAATTGATTCAGGGGTATATTTGTAATTTCACACTGACTCGAGCCTAACGAGCGGCTCGTCGAGCTATCGAGCCAAAGAAACGAAGGCTCGAGCTCGCCTCGTTTGTCTTAACGAACGGCTCGAGCTCGGCTCGAGCTCGGTCAACACGAGCTCGAGCCGAGCTTTG
The DNA here is from genome assembly GCF_003713205.1 of Coffea eugenioides. Lineage (NCBI taxonomy): Eukaryota > Viridiplantae > Streptophyta > Magnoliopsida > Gentianales > Rubiaceae > Coffea > Coffea eugenioides. The sequence goes on along the minus strand of NC_040036.1, from coordinate 10,999,184 downwards.
ACTCGAGCTGCTCGCGAGCAGCTCGAGTCGCCTGCAGGCCTAACCTCAACCCAGCATAGTCCTTGTTTGGATTGCATTTCTCTGGATTTTTTTTTAATAAAAAATTTACTATAACAATTTGATAAATGTGAGATAAAAGAATAATTAGAAAATATGTTCACAGAAAAAAGTTACAATTTTTCTTTGAAAAATTGCTATTCAAACAAGGCCAAATGGAAGCTATTTTTTGTTTACTTTTTTAGTCGTCAATATTTTTTCTGGTGTCTAGGTACAAGTTCAAACATGGTTAGGATGTGTTTGATTCAACTGAATTAAAACCAAATTGAAATGACAATATAATGGAATTGTAATTCTGTAACCCTTTCGGTGTTTTTTCTTCTTCTGTTGATGCGAAGTGAGTATTGTACAAGACATTTATGCTACCAACAGAATATATTGTTTATAAAGAAATAAGGAGTGCAAATTGTTCATTCCCCACAATGTCACTGGTTAGAAGTGTTTTTTCTTAAAGGGTTTAACGCGTTTGAATATCAACCATTTTACGTGTTGGCTGATAAAGTGGGAAGTATTGTAAGTGGTATTTTAAATTCCTATTTTTTTTCTTTAAAAGCAAAAGGGAGAAAAAAAAAATGCAACTACAAAAAAGTGCCATAGCAATATAATCAAATTTTATGAGGAGAGCAATATAACCAGGTTCATGATCATAATATATAATTCAAAAGTAGATACAAGCTGAAAGTTACATAGAAACACATACATATTTTCAAAATAAAGTCACAAAGTATGCCATCTAACACAAACAAAGCGACAACTAAAACATGTCAAAAGTTTTTTTTTTTTTTGTTAAAAAAGGAATTATGTTTTATGACCTCTTGAAAGAAGAAGAAGAGTCCTGGAAAGCAGAATGGTAATGAGAGAGTCAGTCGATTTCTGTGATTTATCCACCTTTTTACAACTTTAGCCATGTCATTTGACGTTTTACTCTTGCACGCTACTGACAGTTTGGCCGAGTGGTCTAAGGCGCCAGATTTAGGCTCTGGTCCGAAAGGGCGTGGGTTCAAATCCCACAGCTGTCAATCGTTGCTCAACGTATGATATATGTTTTGCTATTTCTTGGTTGCCACAATAAACCCCATCAATTTCGATTCAGGGGCTGCCAGAGTTGTCCTAAGTAAGACATTTTTTGTCTCTTAGTACAAAATGTTTAATTAACATTCAAATGTTCAACTGTGGCATCCAATTCAAGGGTTTGTTTGGATTATAGTTTATTTGTTAATTTATATTTGATTGCATCATTAATATATTTTAATTTTATATATATTATATTATATTATATAACTGCTACGGTATTTTTTTCAATAAAATTCTTGCAACATACCGTAAGAGTGTTCTTGAAATCAGACTAACTGTTAAATTGCGTAAAACTTCTTTTGTTAGGACTTCAAAAATACCAAAATCTTGCGAGTGGGGGTGAACATGAGCCTGCCTAAGTGCTTAACCACTCGACATTACTAGTTGACTTGAGATCGCTGGACAAAATGTAGCTCGAGATTAGTTTGTTACTTAATCAAACTTAACCTAAACAACTTCTTTCTTCATCAAGTTTGCGAATCAACTTGGTAAGTATATAGTGTAAAAAGTCATAATCTATACACGAGTGATGGCAATTGAGATTCACTCGAGTTTGAGTTGATAAAAACTCGTTCACGTTGCAAGTCCATTGTATTTCGTGATCAAGCCAAGTTCTATGGCATCTCCTTTAAGTGCTCTAATTAAGAGCCTATGAATTCCTCAAATCAAGTTGTTCAAGATTGTAATTTATATTTTAGACAATTATCATGATAAATGGAGATTAATCACAAGAATTCACTTCCATGTATGGATTGGTGCATCTAAACATGTTTTAGTATGATTCTAAACTAATTTTGAATGTTGTAGTGTTTGGTTTATTTAGACTTGTCAAAAAAAATTTTAAGCACACTTTGGAATACAGATAGAGATACTAATTAAAAGAATAACTAAATATGACCACTTTAATGTTTGGTCTGTTTAGACTTGACATCCCTACTTGTAAATTTTAGTTTAGTGAAGCAAAACTATTTTTTTTTTTTCACTTAGGGGTATTCCAAACTTTCACCCAAACTAATCTCCTAAAGTATTGTAAAGTCTTGCCCCAAGAACACACAGTGAGGTAGCATACAGGGATTAATCAGAGGACCTGTTGATAACTACTAGATTACGAAACCAGTCGAACTATCCGCGGGTCGAAACAAAAACCATTTAAACCGGAAAAAATAGAGAGAGAGAGAGAGAACTGCTTGTGAGTCGCACTTTTGGTTCTCTATATATGCTGGATACTAAAAAATTATCTTACCTCTATATCACATTAAAATGTAATATTTAGTTGATTAAAAAAAAGAAATATTTAGTATTATTCACGTAGTTTAGTATGGGCTGAAACTTTGCTTAGTATGGTCTGGACCCTGATAAAGTACCATTCGACAGAACAGTCCACTATTGTTTACTTCATTCTGCATTAGAAACATAACACAATGGAATACATTTCCCTTCCCTTAGCCTATAGTTTTATACGAGTAAAAAGTGTGGTAGTTAGAAAGAGTAGAGGGCTCCGCGTGAATGGTCAGCCTCCTGGTAAACCTCTAGGTCCCAGGTTCCAGTCCCTGCGCTGTGCTTTTCCGCATTTTTACTGTTGGGTCGGGTGGGCGCCAAGGGGCAGCAGAGATTAGGGGAAAAAAGTTTTGAAAATTGTGTGTGTAAAAAAAAAAAAAAAAAAAAAAAGCAGAGACAAAAAAGTCTTAAACGACCGTAGGACATCTATATCGCAAACTCTCAACACATGGGTCTCAGAAATAGGAGTTGGACAATTAAAAATTAAGCCTGATTGTTAGACAATTCCAGTTGCAATATATTTTTGCCTAAATTCATTGTACTAGGGTCAAAGAGATATAAATATGCCCGTTTCAATGGTTGCAAAAATTAATATTGATGTATGGAATTTGTAACCTAAAACATCAATAAATAATTTTGGGATCATAGTTTATTTTTGAGATAATTTCAGGAACCTCCTCTGAATTTTCTAACAGTTGCACTACTGGCCTTCCCTAAGGTATCAAAAATAATCAAAGAGGGCCTCTCAATGCTCACCTCGAGCATGAAAAAATAACTTTAGTACCCTTGCAGCTTACAAGATATTTGGCAACTATGTGGACATAATCACTTGAATTGCTAATAAACCAAATTAATAAAATGCACCACAATTGTAAGTTGTAACTAAAAAAAATTTAATTTGCCATGAGAAAAGGGGGCCAATTGAAGGTACATTTTCCTGGTTGATATGCTTCACAAGCAAAAAAAAAAAAAAAAAAAAAAAAGTGAAAAATAGAGAAATAGACTTTTTTTTTTTTTTTGGCTCAGGAGGCTTCAAGTGGACCAAAAATGCTCTTTGATGCTTGTCAAAATTCATAATATTGATTTTGAGCTTCTTAATTAAGGTAAGAGGGCAATATTTTTTTTAATGTAGAAGTTATCCCATTGTTGTAAATTTCTAAATATTATTATTGCTTCTTGATCATGCTAAATAATGGGCCTGCAGCTGCAAGTGAATATATAATAAATTTGTTGGAGTAAATAATGGCCCACATTTTTTCTTCAAGTACCACATTTCCTTTCTCACATTGGAGCAAGAGGCCTGCTGGAAAAGGGAATCAACAGTGACAGGTGACTTGTCGCAGTAAATATCTGTTGGTGATGCTGTGATATTCCCCACGATCTCGATCGCACCAAACCGTTCTGAATCGTTCAATTTCTATCTTCTCTGCTTCAACCCTACACGTTCACTGCTTTGCCCCCACATCTCTAGATCTTTCTCTTAGATATTTTGAACAACTTTTTTTCCTCCCTATAAATCTTGTTACACTATCCTCTCTTCTCATCACCCTAAGTTCTTGACCCTTCGCCTAAAACCCTCTTGCAAAGAATTCCATCCACTAATTTCAATGGCAACCATGGCTACAACTCTCAACTCTTCTCCTAAGCCATCATTCTTAGAGACCAAGTCCTCTTTCCATGGCTCCCCTATCCTTTCTCGTGTTCAGCCAGTCAAGTCTTGCCCGCAAAACTTCTCGGTCACAATGTCTGCATCCACTCCACAGTACAACTTTGATGCCTTCAAGTTTCAACCAATTCAAGAATCCATTGTTTCGCGAGAAATGACTAGGAGATACATGACGGACATGATCACCTACGCGGATACTGATGTTGTGGTGGTTGGCGCTGGCTCTGCGGGGCTCTCTTGCGCCTATGAGATCAGCAAGAACCCCAACATCCGTGTCGCGATTATTGAACAATCTGTTAGCCCTGGCGGCGGTGCATGGCTTGGTGGGCAGTTGTTTTCCGCCATGGTTGTGAGGAAACCGGCTCACAAGTTCTTGGATGAGCTTGAGGTCGAATATGATGAGCAAGATAACTATGTGGTTATCAAGCACGCGGCTTTGTTCACCTCCACTATCATGAGCAAGCTCTTGGCTCGGCCTAATGTGAAGTTGTTCAATGCTGTTGCTGCTGAGGATTTGATTGTGAAGGGTGGAAGAGTGGCTGGAGTTGTGACCAACTGGGCTTTGGTTTCGATGAACCATGACACACAATCTTGCATGGATCCTAATGTCATGGAGGCTAAAGTGGTGGTCAGCTCTTGTGGTCATGACGGACCTTTTGGAGCCACTGGGGTTAAGAGGCTCAAGAGCATTGGAATGATTGACTGTGTTCCGGGGATGAAGGCTCTTGACATGAATACTGCAGAGGATGCCATTGTCAGGCTTACTAGGGAGATCGTTCCGGGGATGATTGTCACTGGCATGGAAGTTGCAGAGATTGACGGAGCCCCAAGAATGGTAATGCCTTTTACCTAAATTATGACTACCTTTTATATCTGTTCTTAATTTGACATATAATTATATTTATTGGATGAATGGCCTAGAAATTTTATGCTCCAAATTCAACTTGTCAGCTAGGTTACAAAAGACCACATCTAATCAAATTTTGCCATATCATCTGATAAGTTGTAGCTTTGTCCACCTCAGTTCTCCCTCAGCATAGTTCCAGGTTAGGTGGAGAAATGGATACTGTTAAACAATCTGAATAGGTATCGTTGAAGTAAAATTACTACTGTTCCAATAGGTTAAGATCATTTGCCTTTTGTTATCTTGGACAATTGGGTTCTTTCATATCTAATGTAACTGCGTATTTGTTGATGACAAGTTGAAAATGGTGCTAAAATTGGTGAGAATGGCTTGTAATGTTGCAGGGTCCAACATTTGGGGCAATGATGATATCTGGGCAAAAGGCGGCACATTTGGCATTGAGGGCATTGGGACAGCCAAATGCTCTAGATGGAACTCTAAGCGAAGTCAATACTGCTCAACCAGACCTAATCCTTGCGGCTGCAGAGACTGAAGAGGTTGTTGATGCTTAATTCCCATGAATAACATTTAGGTAATTGCGCAGGGAAATCAATCACCGAAAAGGACAACCAAATCCATGATCCTTTTTGTTAGGGGAAATAGGATGATTAATGTTAGACGCGACAGTGGAATGTGTACTGCTTTAGCTGCTAGTACCATGACATTGCCTTTGCCACATCTATTCTCATTATTGGGCATAGCATCTAGTATGATGTGAACCGGAGAATAATGCTATATGTACAATGGAGAGGATGTTGAGGATTGAATAAAACATATGTGGCAAAGATTTGTGTGCATTTATTAGCAAGTTTACGCTTCAACAACTCAGTAATCTAATGTTCCAGATCAGAACAAGAATGTACAATGGAAAAAGTCCAAATAAATCTCATTTGCTCGAGTGTTCTCCGAAGGAATTGCAGATGCTAAATTCACTTATTTCATCCTAAATTTAGGGTGTGTACTAAAGTTGCCTGCTGTTTAGAATACTATGTGAACAGTTTTTTATTGGCAATCAATCTAAGACAAAACTGAGCCGTGATCAAATATTTTAAGTCCCACATTTGGGTATACCAAACCTCGCTGTCAATTCTCAAAGGCGCTCGTTTAACTTCGTTTCCTCGACGTATATAGTTCCCTTGAAACCTCAGCTCGCTGAACCAAAATCCAAATGCCTCTCCCCAAAGAATACAAAATCTTGATCAGAAACCTCTCAAGTTCAGCATCAGAAAGCTCAAATTGGAGAACACGAGTCCAAGAAAGCCAACTGACCACCCAAGTCTCGTCAATCCTCTTGCAAAGACAGACAAAATACTGGGCACCACTTCTTAAGTCCACCCTCAAACTCACCAAATTACACCCTTCTCTCTTCCTACGAGTCCTCGAAAACACTAAAAGTTCCCCTCAGATGTCCCTCACCTTCTTCAACTGGGCCAAGAAGAATCTTGATTTCCAACCTGACCTCAAAAGCCAGTGCAAGCTGACCCATTTGCTTGTTGGGTATGGACAAGCCGAGCTTGCAAAACCCATCTTGGATTCTATAATCCTAGACAACCCATTAGGCCGAATCGTGAGTTGTTTTCATAAAGTTGCTAACTTTGAGACGTGTTCCCCTGTGTTATGCTCTGTTCTTGAGGGTTATTGCCGTAGGGGATTATTTTTGGAAGCTTTAGAAGTTTATTGGAAAGCTAAAAAACTGGGGACCGGTACGGTTTCAGTTTATACTTGTAATGCATTGCTAAGTTTGCTGCAAGATAAGAATGAGGTCAGACTGGCTTGGTGTTTTTATGGTTCAATGATTCGAAATGGGGTCTCAGAAAATCAGTTTACCTGGTCTGTTGTTGCCAGGATTCTTTGTAAAGACGGGAAATTTGAGAGAATTCGCAGGATTTTGGATATGGGAATATGTAATCCTTCGGTTTACAGCTTGATAATTCAGAATTACAGTGAGAGAGGGAAGTTTGATGCTACATTTGATTATGTAGCTCAAATGCATGATAAAAAGCTCGATCCAAGCTTTAGTATTTATAGCTCGATTCTTGATGCTGCTTGTAAATATCAAGATGAGAAAGTGATTAACGTGGTAATGGCAGTTATGAAAGACAAGGGGTATCTACCAAAAGGTCTTATTTTGGATTACGATTCAATTATCCAAAAGGTTGCTGATTTGGGGAAGACATATGCAGCAGGTTTGCTTTTTGATAGAGCCTGTGCTGAGAAGGTTGAATTGCTCGATGCTACTTATGGATGTATGCTAAGAGCATTGTCCAATGATGGCAGAATGAAGGATGCTAGTAGAATGTATGGTATTGTGCGAGAGAGAAAAATGGTGGTGAAAGATAGTTGTTACTATGCATTTGTTAATGGTCTTTGCACACAGACACCATCAAAAGAAATTCATGACTTGCTAAAAGATGTGATAGGTAAAGGATTTGATCCTTGTGTAGCACAGCTATCCGAACATATTAAGGCTCAGTGCGAACACTGTAGGTGGAAAGAAGCTGAGGAGCTCTTAATTTTGATTCTAGACAAGGGGCTGCTGCTGCCAGATCCTGACTGTTGTTGCTCTTTAGTCAAGTATTATTGCTCTCGCAGGCAGATTGATTCAGCCATTATGTTGCACAATAAAATGAAGATGTTGGGAGGCAATTTTGATATCCCATCATATAACACACTTCTGAATAAGCTCTTCAAAGAAAGTAGGGTGGAAGAGGCCCTTGAGGTATTTGATTACATGACAATACATAAAATATTCAGCACTGAAAGTTTTGCAATCATGATCAGAGAGCTTTGTTATCTGAAAGAATTGAGGAAAGCCATGAAATTGCATGATGAAATGTTGAGATTGGGTCTTAAGCCTAATGGAAGAACATATAAACGCCTGATCTCTGGCTTTGGATGAATGCTTGCTGTTACTGAGCCACCTTTGTGCATATAGCTATATTCCCTATCTTAATTAGCACTTGGAATTGTAAGCTGCTGGCTGGAGATTAATAGGATTACCATGCTAGCATTTTGGTAGTTCTTCCCGTTTTAATGTATATGCATCCCTCCATCTGAGAGATCCAGGCTTTCACACTCAACAGAATTGAGCAGTGTTTAGGTAACTAAAATCGTCTATGCTGCCGGAGTTGCTCCTGCTGGCTCATGCAGGGAAGTTTCAAAAGGAAAACATATGTTCCCCATCACAGCATCACTTTGTTGTTATATAGTTTCTCCTCAAATCAGTGGTATTGTACTAGTATTATCTTTTCTGACTCTTTTTTCGAGTGGATATATACGTTACCAAAAAGAAACAAAAGAGTTAGACTAGTTCTTTCGGAGAATCAATTTAACTAAATGAGTGCTTCAAAGTTTTGCATTTTTAGAAACATATAATCAGGTCTGAAATCAAATTTCCTGATTCATTAAGGTGGAGAAAGTAAAGTACGATTTTCCATTTAGGTCTTAAAATAAAAAAAAAAATACTAAAAGAAAAATCTATCATTTTGGTCTTAAAATAATGGGAAAAAAAGAAAAAGAAAAAGAAAATTCAATACACCTCATCGTCTCTTTCTCCACCAATCAGCTTCCTCAAAAATCCAGCCAGTCAGTCAATAGACTCAGTGCACAAAGGCACCCTTGTTCTCTTGGGCTCCGGAGACTCGTTGAAAGTTGAAACCCTCTTCCTGATTCCTCCTCCACGATAGCAGGCAGCAAAATGGCCTACACAAAAACCCCAATCTTCGTCGTCCTCTTCCTCATCACCCTCCTCCCGATCTCCACCAATTCTCAAGACCCCACTTCGGATTTGCTCGCCCAGCTCGAATCCCTCCAATCCCAGTCCCCCAATGGCGGCGTTATCCATCTCACTGATTCCCTCCTCAAACGGATCCTATCCATTCCAGCTCCTCGTCCCTTTACTTTCCTCATCTTCTTTGACGCCCAACAACTCCACTCCAAAGCCGAACTCTCCCTCCCTTCTCTCAAATCCGAGTTCTCCCTCGTCTCTAAATCCTTTTTAGCCAACAACCCTCCAGCTTCTCACTCAAAACTGTTCTTCTTCGACATTGAATTTCAAGAATCCCAGTCCTCTTTCGCCCTTTTCGGAGTAAATTCTCTGCCCCACATCAAACTTATCCCCGCTGAAGCCACCGATGTCAAGAAAGACTCCTTCCAGATGGATGCGTCAGATTTCTCGAGGCTCGCCGAATCCATGGCTGAATTTGTCGAGGCCAAAACGAAGCTGAGCATTGGGCCGATTGGTCGCCCTCCTTTGATTTCTAAGAAGCAATTGATGTTTCTCGTTGCTGTTATTCTGATTTGGGCTCCATTCTTGGTGAAAAAAGTGATTTCTGGGAACACCCTTTTGCACAATAAGAGCGTTTGGATGACCGGAGCGATTTTCGTCTACTTTTTCAGTGTCTCCGGGTCAATGCATAACATAATTAGGAAAATGCCCATGTTTTTGGTTGATAGGAATGATCCTGGGAAGTTGGTTTTCTTTTATCAGGGGTCCGGGATGCAGTTGGGAGCTGAAGGGTTCGCGGTTGGGTTCTTGTACACTGTGGTGGGATTGTTGCTGGCTTTTGTTACTCATGTGCTTGTCTATGTGAGGAATAGGAATGCTCAGAGGTTGGTGATGATTTTTGTGATGTTTGTTTCCTTCTGGGCTGTTCAGAAGGTGGTCTTCTTGGATAATTGGAAGACTGGATATGGTATTCACGCTTACTGGCCAACAAGCTGGAAGTGATTGTGGTGATTGATTTGAGGCTGATTGACGTAGAGGCGCCTTAGCCATTGGCTTTGGGTAAGAGATTTGTACCAGTTTAGATTGTAAGACAGAGCAATTGATAAGGAAATTTAAGTGACGACATAAGACTTTACATTGTCTGTTTTATTTCTACTTAGGATGGATGTATACCTCACCGCTACCTGAGACTGCACCATATGTGCTGGTCGAAATTTTCAACACTGGCAATGTGCAACCTTTTCTCGTACTGATTTCATACTATGCCTTAAACAGTTTATTAAAAATTTTATGTTTGCAATGGCTGGATACTACCGTGCTTCATTCACTACTAGTGAGTTTCCAACAAGCATTTTCCCAGCCGTGTTTAGCTTTAGAATATACATTGTGAACTTGTTGAGTTACTTGTGTCTTAGTTCTTTCTCTTTTGTATTTATAGATGAATGTCTGCTTTCTTGTAATTCTGGGACTAATCTGTCAAATACTTTTGGATGTCCTTGTTGCGTGGTCTATCTTCTGAAATTTACACATTTAGATGATGTTTATAATTTGGTTAAAGAAAAGGGTAAGACTTCCTTTTGGCATAGGTAAAGCGAGAGGGGGTTTATTATGCTACATTTGGCACAAAGAATTGAGTTTTAGAATCCCCTTGTCCTGTTGTAGAGGCTAATAGATGAAGTGGAACTCTAATAGGGAAAAATGCACTTTTCATCCTCAACGTTTGGGTTGTTGACCAATTTCACCTCAAAGTTTCACCCAAAACACATTTCATCCTCAAAGTTAGGTAATTTTGGTCAATCAAGGACAATTGACGGGAAATGGCAAATTTGTCGTTAGAACCAATTGTAAACCCAACAAAAAATAGGTAAAACCAAATGGAGCCATATTTAACGGAACAATAATTTGCAACGGACGACAACCAACATTCTTCTCCTTCTTCCCTGCCTTTTTGCAACCACAAAATTTTTTTGCCAATCTCTGGATATTCATAACCACAAGACTTCAGAATCACTAATAATTGATGGGAATTTGCATATGCCTTTCTGCAACCACAAAATTCTACTCTGGATCTTTAAACATTTCATCCTAGAGCATTTGCCAGTGGTTCTGAAGTCTCATTTTTGCCGAATGAGGAGCAGAAGTTCTGAAGTCTCTAGTGGTTCATCAACTCCATTATGCAATTGTGGGTTGAGAACAAAATGAGCATCTGTTGGTGTGGCGAGAATCCGAGAAGAAGATTCATTTGGTTGCTCTTTGTGGCCCGTAAGAAATATTTGTCTATAAATATTGTTCCTTAGATTTATATTTGCAGGACTGCAAACATTCAAGCCAGTATCACTATCATTGCTTCAGCACTAGATGCTCAACATCTCCAAGCTCCACTTCGCCTCCTTTCCATTGCTCATCAGTCTGAAAAAGCTTTTCAATTTGCTCTAGTGATTTCCCCTTCGTTTTTGGGACACACTTGTAAACAAAAGCAACAGAAAGAGCTGAAATTGCTGCAAAGACAAAAAAGGTTCCACCTACTATATATAGCATGAGAAATGGTTAGCAAAGACATGGCAACCAGGCCACTACTAACTCTATCCCCACAGCCCCAATGGAGGATGCTTGAGCTCGTAACCGTAGAGGGAAGATTTCAGAGGACAAAACCCAACAAACTGGGCCAATTCCCACTGAGAAGAATGCTGCATTTCCACATACACAGAGAATGGCCAACTTTATCCCAATTGGACGATTCCCCAGGAAGGAGAGAGTTAATCCCATAATGAACAAACAAGCAGTCATTCCAATTGTACTCACATAAAGAAGTGGTTTTCTACCTACTTTGTCAATAAGTAAAATAGCTATCAGGATGAAGACTATTTTGGTAAACCCCACGGCAACTGTTGCAGCATGAAGTTCCGAACTGCTCTTGATCCCGGCATCTTTAAAGATTGTAGGACTATAATACACAGTTGCATCCGTTCCTGTGATCTGTTGGAAAGTCTGAATTCCACAACCTGCAATGAGCATCCGTTTAACCCCGGGTGATGGATTTAGTAATTCACGCCATACAGATCTCTCCTCGTGCTTTCCAACGTTGGCGAGCCCTGCAGCTAGTTGTATTTCAGCTAATCTCTCCTCTGCTTCTTTTGCATTTTCAGTTGTTTTGAGAAGCACCAACCTGGCTTTGGTCGTCATGCTTTGCATTACTAGCCACCGCGGAGATTCAGGGATGATAAACAGAGCAAAACAGGTGAAAGCTGAAGGGAGAATCCCAACGGCAAGCACGATCCTCCAATTTGTGTGTACGGGCAGCCCTGAGAAGGCATAATTTGAAACATAACCAAGCAGGATCCCAAAATTAATGGAAATTTTAGCGATGGAGGTTATTTAATGAATATTTGTCTATGCCTTCCTTCTTGCCAGCAGATGCTCGAAATTGTGACGGTGAGATTGGCTAAAAAAACTTTTAGGGCTGAAGAATGGAGAAGAAAAAAGGAGAAGAATGCAGCTTTTTCCCTTTTGTTATTTTCCAAATTTTAATCCGTTAGAAAAAGTGGCTCCATTTGATTAGACCCGGTTTTGTTGGGTATAAAATTGGATCTGACGGGAAATTGCTTCTCACGTGCAAAGTTCCGTCCCAATTAAATAATTGTCCTTCATTTCCCGTTAATTGTCCTTGATTGGCCAAAATTACCTAACTTTGAGGATGAAATGTGTTTTGGGTGAAACTTTGAGGTGAAATTGGTCAACAACCCAAACTTTGAGGATGAAAAGTGCATTTTTCCCAACTCTAATATCTTCTTTACTTTGTTTGAGATGCTTATTGATTCGACACAGTTGTGGTCATTAAAGGAGTAAAGCATAAAGGTTTCCAGTAATTATAAGTAACCTGCGAACTCTGTTTTCCAAATGTTCCCCCCCCCCCCCCCCCCCCCCCCCCCCCGCGGGGGCCCGCAGGGAGAAAAAATTCCCCCATCCTCAATTACTATATTACGGGCATAGTAAGGATTTTTTTTGGACAAGTTGTTATAGGATCTTAGAAATGGAATAAATTTTTCTAAGAGGTGCCTAACTGGCAAAGGTAAAAGTGCTGAAAAGTATATAAATATATGAATGCCCCTTTCCAGGTGTGTTTAAATAAAAAACAAGAAACATGAACAAGATGATGGTGGAAAATCTGGATTTGAGAGCTGGTATCTCAGTTGATTTGGTTGCTCACTGTGCTTTGAGTTGATCATAATTCATAACCATTTTGGTTTGATTCTGAGCAATGAGTCAACTTTTGATAAAGACTCTGTATGTCTTAAGCAAATATTCTTAATTGGCATTGTCAATATATTTGGTGACTCTTAGCTTATCTTCTTTGTAATTTTTTGTTCTTTCTTGATTCCTTTGCTAAATTGAAGGAGGAGCTTCCTGGCACCCTTAAGCTTTTGCTGAATGGAATCATGGATGGCTTATGGATTTCTTCATTTTTTTTCTTTATTAGATGAGGCATCTACTTATAGTGCCCGTAGTTTCCTCACCCTCTCCCACACACACACACAGAGCCCCCCACCCCCCCCCTCCCAACCCAAAAAAGAAACTCTCTTCTTATTTGTCCATTTTAATTCGCCAGGAATTATGAGATTGAGGAGATAATCTCTGTTGAATTTGTCATGGTAACTCTGCATTTCATCTCAGTTAGAAGATGGTACAAGGATATAAGCTATGCCATTGATAACATGATTTTGTAGCTGCTTGGAGATATACTTTTCCCTGCTGTCCAGTCTTTTGCTAAATTCTTAGATGGACATGTGCCACCATGGACTGTGAGATGAGAATGTGGGACCTACATATTGGCTTACAGGTCCATGGTGGCACAAGTTCACCTAGGAATTATCTTCCAGTTTTAGATGATCTGTTGCCTTCTGTTCTCATGGACATAAAATAAGTTGTGATAAACTGATTGTGGTTTTGGGCATGACCCTATTAATTTAGGGTTGCTGTTGATTTTGTATCCGCATGAACTATAGCTTATGGATAATGATGTCATCCATTATCTCCATTTCCACACTGAGAGGAATGCAGATAAGTATATCCAGCATGACTCTTGAGTTTGAAATTAGTGAATAGCAAGATGCTTTTACTTGGCAGTCAAAGACGTGCATTCTTTGGTGATAACGTCTTTGGCTTTTCAATGTTCTCTCACCTAGTTAAAGAATGAATCTTGTATTTTTAATGATGATAGTGGCAGTGGAGGATCTGCAGTTGTATCATAGTAGTCTACGAAGTCTTGATACGGTGAATAAAGCAATTTGTTATTTACCTTTGTTGAATCACAGCTCATCAAATTCGGGGAGAGGTTGAATCCTCTGGTGATTATGCATCCCAGTGCATTCTCAATAGCCCTGTTAAAACTGTTTTTGTCCATTGAGGTCGTCATATATAAATGTCTGGGCTCTTAAAGTTAGACAAGGCCATGTCGGTCATCACCATGATGAGTCGGAACTTACTTGTGATGAATGAAACCTTCCTCTGTGGACAGAAGAGAGTGCTTGGTTAGGCATGACAGGATAGAATGTTCAAAGTTGATGCAGTCTCTACATAATCTACGTGCAGAAAATGTTTATGGATGTTAAGGTCCATGTACTGGGATGTGGTGATAGTCTTATTAGCATAAGCATCAGCCAGGAAAACAAACTCTCGTCAAAATAAAGAATATATTCCTTCCCCAAGAAAGTAAACGGATCATTTTGCGTCTTGAAGACTTCCCTATGAGGGAAATCAACTTTCAAACAGCAGTTTTTCCTCCCGACACGTTCTTTTTCAATCTCTATGGATAAAGTACTTCTGGGGCGGCAAAAAAGTCCTGTAAACGAAGAGGGGTCGGTTTGCTTCAGGCAGATGCTCTGTGCTAGATCGCATTACGCACCCCAAATTTAATAATGTCTTTTTTCACAACTTAGCGTAGCCATGCAGCAGACTGGGAGATGCCTTAAACGGCATATTCTATTTAATTGCCCTTGTGAACCTATCAAAATCATCATTTTTCTATTGTGTCATAGCTCATATAATCTTCACAACTGCTGCAGTTATTCTTCCTACAATTCTCAAAGTCCCGAGGGAAGAAAAGGAAAGATGGAAGAACAAGTTGAAATGGTGGGGAAAGCATTTGTGGATCATTACTACCACCTGTTTGATAATGACAGACCTTCTCTTGCTCTTCTGTACCAACCAACTTCCATGCTTACATTTGAAGGCCAAAAGATTCAGGGGACAGATAATATAATTGCAAAGTTGGTGCAATTGCCATTCCAGCAATGCCATCACGTAATTAGCACCATCGATTCTCAACCATCATCCTTTGCTGGAGGCATTTTAGTCTTCGTCAGTGGTACCCTCCAACTGCAAGGAGAGGACCATCCTCTAAGGTTTAGTCAGGTACGCATGAACTCCTCTTTTTTTAAAAAAAAAATAAAAATTAATTCTTGCTGTAGAGTGTAGATGCATTTAAAAAATCACCCTTTGGTTTTATCTTTTAAACATTTTCTTGATTATTCCATAAATTGTTCATCTATAACAAGATACTTTATTCTTAGGATGCTGAAATCCATTTCTTGGGTTTTGTCCCATATAGAAGAGTAACACATTTGTATGTCCATGGTATGCAGATGTTTCATTTGATACCCACGGTGGAAGGAAGCTTTTTCGTGTTGAACGACATATTTCGCCTCAACTATGGTTGAATACAGTCCTTTTCCTGGCAATTGATTCTTCCGATAAAGAAAACATGTGAAAATGAGAAAGGGTTGCCCTGTGAAGTTCGATCGTGATTGTTGTTTTGTTCCAGAAATCTGATATGCTAAATATATTGTTGTGTCTCACATTGTTTTACGCGAGGCAGATTTAAATGGAGTAAATATCAGATTCGTAAGGATTTTTTGGACTAACTCTGCAAAGTCTAGTCTGTATGCCAGCAGCCAACAAGTAACAACATGCATTTAGGGACTGGATTAGTTTCGTCAAAATCACAAGGGACCAAATTGGTTCATTCATTTTACGAACATGAGTGTGTTTTTGTTGATAAAACAAAAGGGACTATATTCTATATTGGGACTAAGATATCTATTATCCCTTCCGAAAATATCACAAAATCAACCTAGTATTGAATCCACGCAAATGCAAGAAGACGATTGACTCTTTTTTTTTTTTTTTTAAGGCCAAGACAATTGAAGTTACGAACAAGATCAAGAATAGTTACTCTTTTGACACAAAAAAGGGTTTAGAAAATTCCCTTTCCTGTGTCGAAGACTAAGAAGACGAATAATCTCTCCTAGAAGAGATTGTTTGTTTAAGTAACCATACGAAATGTGGAAGAGGAAACACTGTACTGTACCTTAATGTGTGTCCTTTAAAGAAAACTAGTGCAAAGAAAACTAGCAAATACATCGTGAAGAGGGTTAGAATTTAGATCGATTTGATGTTCGAAGACAATGTTGTCAGTCACAAAATATTAAGATTTAAACGTTGCGAATTAGGTAGCATGGCTTCATATTGCAAAATGCAAAAGGTCGGATCTTAAGTGGTGTATTAGATAGGAGAAGAGGGGTTGATATATCACGTAAAAGTTGGAGATAGTGTGGTGTTAATCTTAAATTTGAGCTGGTGGGAAAAGTTAGTTGTAGATGTCCTTCATCTTTCCCTGCATGGCTTATCATCTGTTAACAGAGTTGTTCACTAGAATTCTACTTCCCTTAATTCCTCCACTGTTATCATAATTATAATTATCGCTATCTCCATTTTCCAGAGACCATTCAAAATTATTTGAAATAAATTTGATAACTCACAACTTCCCCATATGTATATATATAGATAGATAGAAAGAAAGGGAAGTGCAAATGGCAACTGATGTCATTAAAACCTTTAGCTAATCACCTATGTTGATCCATGGCCTATTTCAGTTGCAACTTTCCGTCATTGCTATGTCCATCTCTTTTCCTTATTTTCTTCTTGTTTTGCCTCAATAACCAAAACCATTTCCTCTCTTTGTCCACTTTTTCTACTCACCACCATGCTGGTAGTGGTGTTGCAAGAATAGAAGATAGCTTGGCAAGAGCTCGTGTAGCCATATATAATGCGGCAAGGACCAATCGTACCTGTGCATTTCATAAACATCACAGATTCATTCCTGCAGGATCCGCTTATAAAAATCCTCACGCGTTTCATCAGTTAAGCAACTACTATTTACTTATTTACGTTTTTCCAGCGGATTCCTCTCTTTACACGATTCTTTCTGTGTCTAAGTTATAATGGTAGTATATCATTTTGCAGCATTTAAACTCCCAATAACAACTAAACCAGAAGCAAAAAATGTAGTATGAAAAACCCTGTCATTGATCATGATTAGGGTATCACGTCATTCTAATACTCAAGAAAAACGTTTAGGCAATGATAGGATTGTCCGAGTTCATGTCAATCACTAGTCATGATTAATGTTTATCAATCATTAACTAATCATGATTAATGTTTATCAATCAAATATTGCGATGAAAAATTGATGTAAATCCATTGGTAGGAGTTACTTAGAGATGGAGAAACGGTTCAAAGTGTGGGTATACAAGGAGGGAGAGCCACCAATATTCCACGCTGCACCTGGAACCAACATCTACTCCATCGACGGGCAGTTCATCAGTGAACTGGAGAATGGTGCCATCAACAATTCTACGAGCACTACATTTACTTCGTTCCTATCTCGCGATCCTGATGAGGCGGTGGTATTCTTCATTCCCATTGGCATAACCAACATCGTTCAGTACCTCTTCGAGCCACGCGATTACCATTCGATGATGCGTCAGATCCAAACTATTGCTGTAGATTATGTTGGACTGATATCAAGCAAGTACTACTATTGGAACAGGAGTAATGGGGCTGACCATTTCTATCTCAGCTGCCATGATTGGGTAAGATCTTTAACTCTCTTTAATCTTTGTTTCTTATGTGTAACATGAATGCTATGTTATCGTATTGTTTGAACGTAAGGAGAATCAATCTTCGTCCTCGAAACGAATAAACATTCTTCCAAATTACTATTGCCCTATAAACTCTCGTCCATTTGCAAATTGAGAAGCTTATCAACATCTTTGGCTTCTCTTATAATCTTCTAGTAAGGCACATGATAAAGAGTCCGTTCTTTGAAGTTTTTGTGCAAAAGGGTATAAATTTTTTTTTTTTTTTGCCAAGATACATACAATTTGACGGTGGATAGTAATTTTAGAATCCACACCACATGTTTGGATAGTAATTTTTTCCAAATTTCGTTCATGTTTCATGTAAGTAATTGTACGTTTACGACAGGGGCCTTGGGTTTCGAAATCCAATCCGCTGTTCAGAAATGTGATTAGAGTGCTCTGCAATGCCAACGTTAGTGAAGGTTTCAAACCTACTAGAGACGTCTCCTTACCAGAAATCAAAATCCCTTATGAGGGGCTAGGGCCACCAGTCTTGGGGCAACCTGCTGAGCAACGATCCATCCTTGCATTTTTTGCTGGTGGACATCACGGTCATGTAAGGGGAAGCCTAATTCAATACTGGAAAGACAAGGATGCTGATATTCAAGTCTATGAATACCTCCCAGAAAATGTAGATTACTTCGAATTTATGGAGCGATCCAAGTTCTGTTTATGTCCCAGTGGCTATGAAGTGGCAAGTCCTAGAATAGTGGAATCTATTTCATCAGGATGCGTACCTGTGATCATTTCTGATGGCTATGTTCCACCTTTTAGCGATGTTCTGGATTGGAGCCAGTTTTCAGTGTCTGTTCCAGTTGCCAAGATACCAGAACTCAAGTCTATCTTGCAAGCGATCCCCATGGATGAGTACTTGAAAAAGCAGAAGATGGTCATGCAAGTCCAACGCCATTTTATTCTTCATCGACCTGCTCAGCCGTATGATTTATTGCATATGGTTCTTCACTCTATCTGGCTCAGGAGGCTTAATGTGAGGCTACCACCATAACAAGAACATTCATTTGATCATCCTTGTAATTCGTTACCAGACAAAATGTACTACTACTACATAGAGGAGGAAATACAGGACTAGCCAATTTTTTAGTCGCAGTAGCTAGCGTGTTTTGAGTTTTATTTTTTGGTGTATTTTTGCGTATTAGGGTTAATTTTTGGGGTGTATTTTTGGGTGTTTTTGGATAGTTTGTAAGTGTTTTTGAGGAGTTTTGTTATAGTTGTGTATTTAAAATACACATGTTTAGCAATAAATCTAACCCATACCAAGTATGGATTTAGGGGGAGAGGGGCAACCGGTCCCTAAAAATTTTTAAGATTTTTATTTTGTACCATAGATTTTAATAAAAAAATTCATAATATCACAATTCTTGCCCCCTCAAAAATCTTTTTCTATTCATCCTTTATCCCCCTTTCCCTACAATTGCAAGTTTTTTTTTGAATTAATTATTCTATGAGATAAAATAAGTAAAGAGATATATAAGGAATGCAAAATTTGTATACAATTATCAAGGAACTAAGTTACTATGAATAGTAAACCAACTCCCAATAGAGGAGTTGACAACCACATTAATAGTGGGATAGGAGGTCAGGGGTTCAAACCTTACCTCCCATCAATATGTCTCTATATGAGAATTGTTTTAAATCCATACGAGTGTGTGGCGTACCCGACTCAATTGGGACTGCACCTAGTTTACCATATCAATACACATAATCACAATAATTGCTCCTTATATTTATATAGTTTCCTAAATTAATTATATTTTTTGAAAAGAAAAAACTAGTACCTAGCCAAACTAAAATTTTAATACTAGAAAATATATAATAATTAGGAAAATTAAATAAGTCGGCGAAAGACAAATTTCACTTCAATGTTGTGTCATTTAGAATTTAACTTTTGACCTAAAGTTTCTTCTTTTTATTTGGAACATTTTCAATTAATCATAATTTCTCCCTTATTCTACAGTTTTAGATAATCTTCGTTGCAAAGATTCTTTTTCATGCAAATCAATTCAACATACGTTAAAAGTTGGCTAAAATAGAAAGTTGCACGATTATTAATCTTCTACTTTAGAAGGGCTTAAAGAAACTTGTGTCCTGGGGAAAATTCCAAAACTTACTCGAAGAATGGATTTCACGATCAATCACTGTCAAGCTAACATTAAACGGAAAAATAGTATTAGTTTTGTGTTAACGCTGACATTAAACTAGAGAAAATGAATGAAAGTGAAAGGAATTCGTGCACATGATTGCTAGGACTTTAGCCCGCAAAGTATTCCAAGTTGGCGTATTTAATTAGAAATGGCAGCTGTGGATTTCTTGTCGTTTGCATCATAAATCATAATTATGTCGGCGTTGTGTATTCTAATTGGATTCCACATCTATGCGCGCGGCCAAAATAAAATTTTATGCATTGGCATTGAGAAGAAAATTGGCTTTAAAAGAAATAAAAGATTAATCACTAGATTGGTCCGGGATCACGTGCCTTTTGGCTTTTCAGTCAATTTTTTTTATGCTAGTTGTGATTAATAAATTTGTGAAATACATCAGTAGTAGAATGCTGATCTTATCTACTGATGCATTGCTTCCCATGGCAAGGGCATATACTTTTTATTTTATTTTTACCTTTCACCCCTCTCCACACTCTTCCCATCTTCAACTATTAGTCTTAAAATTCGAATCCTCTCAATATATATATATCTTTTCCCCACTTACTAATAGGTGACAAATTTTAAGAAGAAGATGCCCTAATTCGCCACTATCCCCATGATTAATGCTCGCAAGAAGTCTTGACAAATTCTGTATTTGGAAAAAAAAAATTGTCTTGACAAACAAATACCAAAGGTCTCCTGAAACAAGTTAATGACTGTGGGTTCATCACTGGCCCCTTCAATCCCGGGGTATCAAATTCTTGGTTAATTTCACGACTAAAATCAGAATCAACTGCACCACTCAGAGCTTTCATAGTAGTATAGATTTTATATATGGTTGGTAGTATGAGCAATGAACTCATACTACACAAAGTCTAAATGCCTTTTAATTCAAGAATTTCTACTCTCTAGATACTTTCTTGGGTACTTCGTGATTCACTCTTAAATATGTTTATTCAACAGATTAGAGTGGACAAGATGGCGGTGTTTCATTTTGATAATGCAACTTGCTAATGGAATAGTAATCATTCTTTTAAAGTTGACACTAGCTATCTGATGAATGAGGATTAAAGAGAGCCAAAGATTAGCATTATCGACGGATAGCTATGCCCCAGGTAGATAAAATTCTTCTCACCTACTACATGTGGGTTTATCTGCTTTTGTGTTCCATTAGAGCGATTAGAAAACTCCTAGTATTTTGACTTCATATGGGCTTACGGTTTTGAATTTCCTCTATTTAAGGATTGAGGAGAAGAGAGCTCAGTACCACACTAGGAAGTCACCATTATGGCAAACACCTACCAATCTTTGCTAGACGCTCCCAAGAAAAAAACTGGCTTCAAAGTCCTCTTTCTAGTTCTCTTCTTAGCAGCAATTTTGGGTGCAATTGCAATAGTTTCTATTACAATTCTCAAGAGCACCCAAACTGTAATTTCTTCTTCCCCGAGATCACATCTGTGTAGCAAGGCCCATGATCAATCTTCTTGTATGGCTCTGGTTTCTGAGCTAACATCAGCTGGACTCTTGCAATCCAGTGATGTTGAGCTCCTTCAGATGCTTTTAGCAAAATCATCATCACGGATACAAGAAACCATTGAGTTGACCAACAATATTAACCGTCGGATCAATGACCAAAAAGGGCAGGCCGCTCTAGCAGATTGCCTGGAGTTGATGGACATATCCATGGACAGAGTTATGGACTCTATGGTGTCTCTCGGAAGCCAAACTGCCAATTCCCATTCTGATGTCCATTCATGGCTCAGCAGTGTCCTAACCAACCATGTGACTTGCCTAGATGGGCTCAATGGTCTAGCCCGTCCTGCAATGGAGCCTCTGATGAAAGAATTGATCTCGAGGGCTAGAAGCCTAGAACCTCCTTGGCCATGTTGGTTGCAATTGCACCAAGTGAAGAAGAAACGATTCAGGAACCCTTAAATGGTGATTTCCCATCATGGGTTACTCACAAGGACCGAAGGCTCTTACAATCTTCAGCTAAGAATATTAATGCTAATGTTGTGGTTGCACAAGATGGTAGCGGTAACTACAAAACTGTACAAGAAGCTGTTACAGCTGCCCCGAATAATCCCCAGACTCGTTATGTCATCTATGTGAAGAAAGGAACCTACAAGGAAAAAGTTGATATTGGGACGAGTAAGAAGAATTTGATGTTGGTTGGGGATGGCATGGATTTGACCATTATCACAGGCAGTTTGAACGTTGTGGATGGGTCAACAACATTTCAATCTGCAACTGTCGGTAAAAATTCTAACCTTCGAATTGAACACTGATATTGTTCTTCTCCTTTCTTTATGGTAAAACTTTGATAGTTTTTCTTCTTCTTGTCCTAGAAAACTTCTCATGTTTATTTGGTACCATTTACAGCTGCTGTTGCGGATGGATTCATAGCCCAAGATATATGGTTCCAAAACACTGCTGGGCCACAAAAACAACAAGCAGTAGCACTTCGCGTCGGAGCCGATCAGTCGGTCATTAACCGGTGCAAGATTGATGCATTCCAAGACACCCTCTACGCTCACAGCCTCCGCCAGTTCTACAGAGACTGTTACATCACTGGCACAGTCGACTACATCTTCGGCGACGCTGCGGTGGTCTTCCAAAACTCCCAACTCGTGGCGAGAAAGCCCCTGAGTAACCAGCAAAACATGGTAACCGCCCAAGGTAGGGTTGATCCCAATTCCAACACCGGGACTTCAATCCAAAACTGTGACATAATTGCAAGCTCAGACCTTGCGCCCGTAAAGGCAACCATAAAAACTTTTCTAGGCCGCCCGTGGAAAGAATACTCGAGGACTGTAGTAATGCAATCCAACATAGGTGATCACATCGATCCAACGGGCTGGGCACCATGGAGTGGTGATTTTGCTTTGAAGACTTTGTATTACGGCGAGTACATGAACAAAGGCCCTGGTGCGGGGACTAGCAAGAGGGTGAATTGGCCTGGGTATCGTGTAATCACCACTGCAGCTGAGGCCAGTAAATTCACAGTGGCCCAGCTCATTCAAGGGGGGCAATGGTTGAAGAACACAGGAGTCGCCTACACCGAGGGGCTCTAATTAACGTAAACTTTGTTACTTGATCAGCTCATCTCTGTATCTGAATGAAGTTTGACTGGATTTTAGATTGCAGTACCTACTCGCAGGACGAAGAGGTGGGGAATTTTAATGTATCTTTTTTAAGTTTCCTGGCGATTTGTTGCATGTTTTATCCATCCGGAGAAATGCTTCCAGATTATCTTTGTTTTCAGCAACTTTATTCCCTTCAATTTAACTGGGTTTGTTACCAAATTTCAATGCCAAATTCGAGAAATTTTATCACGTCTGGACCAGCTGTTTGACCAACTTAGTGTTTGATCTTTGAGTGATAAAAAATAACTACTAATTGGACAAATAAAAATTTCATTGGCTTTTTGTTTGAATTGTATTTAATGTAAATTAGTACTCGAGCTCGCGTTTGGTTTGTAGTTCTAATTTCTTTAGTAAATTTCACGAATAACGTACCTAAAACAGTGATTTTCTAATATTAATAATTTAATTTTAATTGTAGCTACTCAAATGAGCTTGTCAAGCATTTGAATACTAGAATCCGAAACTTGAACCCGACTCATGAGCTTAAATAGATAGTTCAAACTCGACTCGAACTCAGTTAGTATCGAGATTGAGTCGAGTTTTTAACTGAACTATTCGTGAACTCGAAGCGAATAGCTCAAATCTTCCACAGTTCTACATGGTTTAAAAAAATCATTGATATTAAAATAAAAATACTAGTTGCCAAATGTACAATGGAAATCTATTGGCCCCATAATACACAAAACTCGGATGGTCGAAAACTCCGTTTCTATTAATTTTGTAAACATGAATAAAAGTAAAAGTTTGAGGATTGATTTCTTGATTCTTAAATGTATATTTAATTCTCACAGAAATGGGAGATGAGAAATGCTCTCCAAGCCAGGCAAAGCTGTGGATAGATGCCCACAGCCTTTGCAAGATTGGATTGCTAGGAGCTTTTGCTGGTGATGATGCGGGAATTAGGCAAAGGGTTTGCGGTGCTTTTGTGTTAGATCATGTTGAGATCCTAGGGTCTCTGAGGTCTCGCCGTTTTAAGAGCCATGGCAATGTTTTTGCTCATCTATTGGCTCATAGAGTTCTTTCAAATTTCAACCCTGTTTACAATTATTGGTGGGAATGTTTCCCCCACATTGTGCGATGTCTGTTTCAACAATAAAATTTATTTTAATCAACTCTATTTTAATCTCAATAATAATAATAATAAGAGCAAATTATCCAGGTAGCCACTGAACTTTTCGAATAATCGAGTTTGGTCATTCAACTATTAATAGTATGCTTTTACCTACTAAATTTTGGACCATTTCATCTAATTCCACCGTTAACTCTGTCAGATCTAACTGTTAATAGTATGTCTCGTAAATTATATGGACCCTTAGATTTAATAGAGTTAACGATGGAATCAAACAGAATAGCTCAAAATTTATACATTTGACAGTTCAATTGGTAAAATCATACTATTAATAGTTCAATGGTCAAATCTTGACTAATCAAAAAGTTTAGTGGCTATCTGAAAATTTTGCTTTAATAACAGTAAAGAAGCATGGGTAATAAATGTGATTGAATACGAATCGAGCCACTCGCGAACAGTTTGTGTTGAGTTCAATCTAATCAAGTCTAGTTTGAACCCGAACTCGAGTTCAAAGATACTTAACTCGTTAGTTCACGAGTCGGTTCGATTATATATATATATTAATAGTGAAATTACATATAAATTTATAATATTTTATTATTTGTTAAGAAAAATTACTAATTTATTCATTTTTAAAAAAATAGAAATAATTACTTTTTATTTTTTTAAAACTCGAGGTCAAGCTTGACTCCGCTCAAGTTTGAGATTGACCTTGAACTCGAATTTTATACTGAGAGTTCGTCAAGTTCGAATTCAAATTTAATAAAATTAAGTTGAGATTCGGTTTGATTAGAACAAAACTCGACTTGATTCATTTCCAGTTCTAGGAATGAATCGAAGACAGTTTACCAAGATGATTACGATTATTGTCTCTCACAAATAATATTCCGAATTGACAATTAAGTAAAACAAGTTGGAAGAGTTGTTGTCATATGCCTCACATCTATTTTTTTAACTTTTGATTTTTCAAATGGATTCGAAATCTTTTACCCGATTTTGTTATACATAGCAATCAAACAATATCTTCGTGGAAATGAGAGATTATCAGATTAGGACTAAATGCAGATTTTGGTCAAGGGACGCACATGTTTTACGGCCTTTGAGTCAACTGTCAACAATAGTTGTCTTTCTTCTTTTGTTTTTTTATTTTATTTGCAGAATAAAATAGAACAGGACTGATCTTGTCTACTAGCATTATTTTTCTAGATCATATTTTATACATCATCATCATATTTTTCTAGACCATTTCTTCGGCGAGGGTGTGCTCGGGAGGGGGGATGGACTTCCGTCCCACATCGAAAGATTGTGGGTTCTTCAACCTGGGTTTAAGGTTCTCAGCCGCACCTCCTGTCACTAATTGGGTGGATGGTGTTGGTTTGTGAATCCCCCTTAGATTAGTTTCCGACTCAATTTGGCGATGACTTCCTGAGTGTTTCTAATCTAGTTAGGTGTGTGTGTTTCTTGCCGTCTCTGGGAAAAAAAGAGTAGCACTTCCCTTGTGAGTTTTGAGCTACTCGAATATACTTTCGAGTCGAGTTCGAGTCAGGAATTTGTGGCTCGTCGAACCGGACATATTTAATTAATGTATATATAATTTAAATAATATATATGTATTATAATTATAAAATGACCGTTATGAGTATAATTTATACTGAATTTACAAGTATACATTTTTCGAATCGAGTCAAAAAGCTTGATTAGACTCGACTTGATAAGGCTTGACCTTTGATCGAGCCTTATCGAGTCGAGTCTCGAGCTTAAAAGAATTTTCTCGAGTCAAGTCTCGAGTTGTAATTTTTAGGCTCGATCGAGCTCGAGCCGAACTCTAGTCTAGTTACATATAGGTCGAGTCGAGCTCGAGTATAGCAATACTCGAGCTCGACTTTACTCGATTACATCCCTACTTAGGACTTAGCTTCCATTCCCACAAAAAGAAAGAAAAGAAAATCTTTAGTTTATTATTCAGGAGATAACTGATAAGGTTGTTGCGCATTGTAGAAAATTAATTAGCGTCAACCTCAAAAAGAGAAGAATTGAAACTAGAGGGCTGTCACAAAATTTTATCACCATATATATCTAATTTAGCTTGTTACGTATGAGATCATGGGCGTATTATATATGTCTCAAAGATTGTTTTGACGAGGGCATTCTAAGGACTAGTTTGGGAGAGAGGGATTTAGAAAGGAAAGAAAAGAAAGTTGAGTTTTAATTTGTTTGGGAGATTTTTCAGGGGAGAAGAGAAAGGATATGGATGGATTTGAATGGATGAAATGCAGTACCAGAGTTATAATAAACTCGCTCTCCAAGTTGGACGGAGATGAAAAGAAAGTTGGAAGACCCTTGTTTTATTTTGTCAAAATGCCATGTTGTCCTTGAAATGCTCCTATATAAGAAAAATAAATTTACATATATATCTTACATTCTTTCTTTTCTTTTCTGTAAACTCCCAATCAATACAACAATTTTTTCTCTTCTTTTCTTTTCTATTCTAAACTCCCAAACCAAGCCTAAGGGTGTGATCATGTGGTTCCTCCGAACAATATCAATGCACCCCTATCCTCTTTTATGTATTCAGTAGATTACACTTTGACATGTGATTCGAACATGCAGCTTGCAAAAGTGACATGCCACTCTACCACCCAACCACTTGGATTAAATTATACGTTGCAGAAGCACAAGGTTTACAAAATAGAAACCGATCTTTTCTTTCAAGACCTGCTGATGACTAAGGGCAGCAAAAAGATGACACAAGATTTGAAAAACTTGTTTTCTTTTCTTTATAGAGATGAGAGCTACTCTTTGGCACTCTTCTTCCAAGCCCAAAATTCATCTGTAATGTGTTCCGCATCAGGCACATTTTTCTGTACTTGACACTTACTGCGAACTCTCCTGCTTCCCTAGAATATGTGGTTCAGTTAACCTTGTTTGTGCTTGTAACATGAAACGATTCATTGCCAAGTGATTTACTTCCCTATGGCAGGTCTGTTTTAGGCATACAAATCCTTTTTAAAACACCATCTTCACTAATTTGTTAAACAACCTCTAAATTACTCAAGAAGGGTATAACAAAAACACACCTCAAGACATTTAAAACTATTCAAAAAAATACACACTTACACCCATACCAACGGAGCCACTGCTCAACCATCCCTCTTCCCTCTCCTTCTCCCTTCCCCTCTTTCACCTGCCACCCTCTTTTGTCCCCCCAGCCTAGCTCAACGTGAAGGAAGGCGAAAGGAGGAAAGGAGGGGACCGTGAGGAGGAGAGAGCTGGTGACATGTGAACACCATGTTCCAAAAGATCGTAAAATCATTTTGAAAAAATTATAAAATTAACAACTGCGGTGATATAATAAACATTTTTAGATAAATATATCATCCAAACAAATGCATGATTTTGGTATTTTTTATTTAATATTGTAAGAATTTTTCACCGCTGATGTAATCGTTGCTTCAATAGTGGTTTTATCTTAGTAAGTTCTTTAACCTTAAAAAAAAGTGTTTTTTTCCTTTAACGCAAGTGGGAGGTTTCAAACACTTGTTCTCCCTGTCTCGTGTCATCCAATTCAACCTTTCCCTACATTGGAAAAAAAAAAAAAGAAGAAAAGTTTATGTAACGAATTGAAGGCAATTCAGCCGTATGATTACTAAGATTCTATCTCGTCAACTTTCCCATATTGAAATTAAGAAATAACAAGTGTAGGAATTATTGACGCATGCCTCATCATTATGTCGACTCTATACAATTTATACTGCGAACTTTTGACTATGAATATGGATTCCAAACCCTTCAAGAAAATTCTATAGGATTGGTTTTATGTGCACCCCTTCACTATCGTGTTTTTGTGCTTTGCATCCTAAAATAAAATATCACTTGTAGCATGCTAATACCTTATAATATATCAACTTATTGCACATTGTTCAAATTAATTAAAAATTTAAATATTCTTCTTACTATCATAATGAGAAGACGGTAATACTCTTTTAATCATTTATGGATAACAAAGTAATTTAATGAAAAAATAGCTATCGGAACTTATTGGTAGTTAAACAATTCGAGCAATGCACAATCGATAGTATAGGTTACTTGTGTGCTACAATTCAATGCTTCGACCCCCCCCCCCCTTTTTTTACTGCTTATGGTGCAACTTGCTAATTAGTCATTGTTCAGGCGTACAAAATGCAATTATCCCAATTTTACATGCACTGGCAATCTTGGAAATGAAAAGAGTAGGTGCACAAAGTTCAGGGAAGCACGCATGTTTTCCGTCTTTTGAGTCTCAATTATTTACACAAGTTGTCTTTTTTAAATTTGTGGAATATTGTGCAAAAGGGTACAACATCCCATGTAGAAAAGGGTACGTAAGTTGTCAATTATATCGCGATTATTGTATTCTTTTGTTAAATCTATGACACTGATGCTTTGTCCACTTAGATCATTATTACGGGTCAATAATGTAGAGCCAAACAATTAGCAAAATGGCTCTTGAAACGAGCATGTAACTACACTTTAACCATGGATAATTTCACATAACTCCCTCCTTGAGGTTTAATATAATTCCAAATAACACCCATCTCCTTTGGTAGCACAAATTTACTATAATATCCCAAAAGTATGCTCAACTTAGAATGCACAATAATAGGAAAGGAAAGAGAATAAATTAATAAAACAATGGAAACCCCATTGATCTCCACCTCCGTTCTTTTACTATACATATTCACCTTCTTTTCCTATTCCTTAACCCTAAACTAACTTCCTTCTATCTCTATCCACACCAACAAAATTGTAGTATAAGAGAAACACAAAACAATCAAACACAGTAGTATAGGCAAATCATAATTGGTATAATTGAAACCAGATTTGAAACTCATGGATCCCATGAAGAATTATGCAAGAAACACAAATAATTTTCATTAGCTGCACACTTGTTTCTTGTGTTTTCTCCAATAAAAAAGTCTTTCCCTTTTGTTTAGAGTGGTTATACTATTGGTTTAGCGGTATTTCTAGAGTGAACCAAGGTTGTTGGGTGGAGCAAGTGGTGGCTTTATTGTCAATGGTTAAACTTTTGGGTGGCGATTCGAGTTCAAGATTGTTGGTTAAAGGATGTTATGATAGGAAAGTTAGATGATGATGAAGAAGCAATTTTCTCTTTTCTTCATAGCCGATCGAGGGCAATTTTGGATATTCACAAATTGAAAATTGGGGGGGCTTAAGTGTAATTTTTGAAGCTTGAAGAGATCTAGATGCAAATATGAAGAACCTCGTGGGAGGTATGTGAAATTATGCCTTTTAATCATTACCCAACACATGCAAAGGTGACGCGCAGCTGCGCAGGCGGCATTCAAAGTTGAATAAGCGGCCAGAAGAACCATATTCAATTCCACATTTGCTTAATCAGGAGATTAGACTATTCGTCAACGTTGAAATCAATTAGCATCAACCTTGAAGAGAAAAATAAAAACTAGCTGTTATGCAATTGCATTGCCATATGATTCTATCAACCTGTGGTTCATTCCGATAATCAACGTTCATGCACACTCAAGTCTTCTTAGGTGTGCCGACCAGATTGCTTTTTTGGTAATTTTGAGAACGGAGATAGCATTTGATTTGACCGCACAACTTGCATAAGTCTCATACCACTCAGCTAGGCACTTGGATTAAATTATAGTCCACTACTGAATCATCACGACGTTATTAAAATATAAATCATGTCTTTGGCTTTTAAGACCATCTGATGATGACTAAGGACTGCAGAAGACGACTATTATATATATGTATATGTCACATGTATACCTTGAGCCAAGATATTCATCACCTACTGCATCTTTACACTTCTTTTTTTAATTTCATTTTATGAACCCTTCTTTTGTTTTCTATTTAAGGACTTGGTTGGAGAAGAGAGTTTCATCACACACACTGACCGCACTTGGTAGCTAGTCATGGCAAACACTCACCAACCTTTGCTAGACATTCCCAAGAAAAGATCTGGTTTCAAAGTTCTTTATGTAGTTTTATCCTTAGCAGCTATCTTAGGCGCAATTTCTATAGTTTCTGTTACAATTCTCAGTAGCAGCCAGACTTCAACTTCTTCCCTGAGAGGAGGACACCTCTGCAGCCATGCTCATGATCAATCTTCCTGCTTGCAAGCGGTGTCTGAGGTAGCTTCATCTGGCCAATCCAGTGACGTTGACCTACTTCAGATGATCTTAGCAAAATCATCAGCGCAGATACAAGAAACTATCAAGTTGACTGACAGCATCAACCGTCGGATCAATGATCAAAGGGCGCAAGCTGCTCTAGCAGATTGCTTGGAGTTGATGGACATGTCTGTGGACAGATTGATGGACTCCATGGTTGCTCTCGGAAGCCAAACGGCCGAATCCCAATCCGATGCTCATTCGTGGCTTAGTAGCGTTCTCACTAACCACGTTACTTGCCTGGATGGGCTCAATGGGCCGGCCCGTTCCGTAGTGGAGCCCATGATGAAAGACTTGATTTTGAAAGCAAGAACTTCCCTGGCCATGGTGGTTGCAATTGCACCACCAAAGGAAGAGATGATTGAACAACCGCTCAATGGAGACCTGCCCTCGTGGGTCACCAGCAAGGATAGAAGGCTTTTAGAAGCTTTGCCCAAGGACATTAAGGCTAATTCTGTGGTGGCAAAGGATGGTAGTGGAAATTACAAGACCGTCCAAGAAGCTGTTAATGCAGCCCCAAATAATCCCCAGAGCCGATATGTCATTTATGTGAAAGCAGGGACTTACAAGGAAAAAGTTGATATTGGGAAGAACAAGAAGAATCTAATGCTGGTTGGTGATGGCATGGATAAAACCATTATCACAGGCAGCTTGAACGTTGTGGATGGATCAACCACCTTTAACTCTGCAACTGTTGGTAAACATATCTACATTCTACCACCCCTTTTTTGCATTGAATTTTGTTAGTCTATCTATATTCTATTGTTATGGAAAACACACACATAGAAAAGCTAAGAAGTCCCTCCAATATTACCTCCTAAAATTGATCCAAATGACATTAAGGTCCAATGAAAATTGAGGATTATCAAATAGATTTATGAAAATTACCTATTTAAACTCAAAGTTTAAGGTGACTTGCTTTCTATTGCACATCTTGCTTAGCCATTTTTTTAACATAAAATGACTCAGCAAATCAATGAGGGTGAGAAAACTTTTTTTTTACCATAGTGCATATACTGCATTTGAATTTGAAATTTAAAATTTACTTATGTATCATTCATCTAATCGTAACAGTGTATACGCTGACAATGCATATAAAATATACTCGTAAAGAAAAAGGTGGCCTGTAATTCATCTAATCGTAACAGTGTATACGCTGACAATGCATATAAAATATACTCGTAAAGAAAAAGGTGGCCTTACAGATTGATTCAGCAGAAGCCCACTTAAACGGCCTGACACCATGATACTGGGCTCTTTCAATGGGCCTGTGCATTGTCGAAGGCACATACGGAGATACTGGACATACAGTATTTTAGAAGAACCTGGTCCAAGATTCTCATAACTTTTCTTATTTTGAATACCATTTGCAGCTGCCGTTGCCGATGGATTCATAGCTCAAGATCTAGGGTTTCAAAACACTGCTGGGCCACAGAAACACCAGGCCGTTGCACTTCGCGTTGGAGCTGACAAATCGGTCATAAATCGCTGCAAGATAGATGCATTCCAAGATACACTCTACACCCACAGCCTCCGCCAATTCTTCAGAGATTGCTACATCACAGGAACGGTGGACTTCATCTTCGGCGATGCTGCAGTGGTCTTCCAAAACTCCAAACTTGCCGCTCGAAAGCCCATGAGTAATCAACAAAATATGGTAACGGCCCAAGGTCGGGTTGACCCGAATTCGAACACCGGGACTTCAATCCAGAATTGTGATATAATCCCAAGCTCGGATCTTGCGCCCGTAAAGGGATCAATAAAAACTTACTTGGGCCGTCCATGGAAAGAGTACTCGAGGACTGTTGTAATGCAATCAAATATTGACAACCATATTGTTCCAGAGGGCTGGTCAGTTTGGAGTGGTGACTTTGCTTTGAAGACTTTGTACTATGGCGAATACCAAAATAGAGGCCCAGGCGCTGGGACCAGCGGCAGGGTCAAGTGGCCTGGTTATCATGTGATCACCAGTGCAACTGAGGCAAGCAAATTCACGGTGGCCCAGCTCATTCAAGGTGGCCAATGGTTGAAGAATACCGGAGTGGCCTACACGGAGGGGCTCTGATTACACTAATTGCCCTCTTCAATCAATTCCACTGTTTTGTTGAAGTTGTACTGAGAAATGCTTGGTTTGCACTGGTTTTTTTTTTTTTTTTGAGTGGGTGAGAGGTTTTGAACCAAGACATTGTTACTTATAATTTCTCCCGCTTTATCATCCAACCTAACCCTTTTCCTTGCTTGGTTTGCACTGTATTATTCAGCTATGATGCATAAATAAAACAATAATTGTTGGGTTTGGGTTTTATCCCACAAACAGTTTCATTCGTTGGGTTTGGATTTTATCTCACCAACAATTTTATTTGTTAGGCTTGGATTTTATTTCCACAAATCTGTTAGGTTTTATTAGTTATTTGGATTTGGGTTATATTCCATCGATCAATTTAATTTCAAAATAATTTGAACACACGCGTTAGTTTCATCTATTTCAATTTTGTTTAAGAATTCACTTTAAAATAAAAGGTTTGTGGGATAAAATTCAAGTCCAACAAAAGTAAACGGTTGATGGGATCCAACAATAATAATTCCCGTTAGATATGGAGCTATTCAAATCAACCAAAAATTTCTTCACAAATTCGATTGGTGTGATTTCTGAAACGAATTTGTTTGGTAGAAAGCTTATAATATGCTGTTACAACTTTCCTTCATTACTTTTCTTTCCAAGGGGCCGGAGGGGTCCTGCTAGTTTTATTAGTAATCTTTTAGCAATCACATAAAAGATGAGACAATGGTCGACACATTTGTCTTTTGTTCTAAAGTAAATCTATGTGCGCCTTGAAGACAACAAAAGTAACTTTAATTTGTCGAACTTTGCCTTCCAAAGGTGGTGGTTAAACTGAACCTTTAAGCTTTGCACATTTCACTTAATTCACAAAAAAAAAAAAAAAGGAGCAACAAGAAATGGATCACATTGCCTTTTTTTTCCCTCTTTTTCTTTTTGGAAGGAAAAGCTTGTCTAGCCATATAATGGAAATTCAAACTCGGACTCCTACAAAAAATTGCAGCGACATTCTGTACTTTGGAATATAACACAATCCTAGTCGTCATTCGCCATTCTGTCAACTATTAGGATCCCGGTTTATTTGTTGCAGGCACAGCTATTGAATAAGAATAGCTATTTCTAGTACTCGTCAAATTAATTTAATAAACGCGCTATAAGAAAAATTAGTTGTTGCTAAAAAAAAAAAAAAAGTATTTGACTTTTGGATTTATAAATGTAAGTATCGCAAGTTAGCTGTACTGTTCTAATTGTAAATGACGTATTAATTAGTCCAGCATTACTGCAGAACTTGAAGGAATGGCGGTAGTTGTCCCATCAAATCTTCTCCACTCCGATTTGTGAGGACGGAAACATATAGTTTATGTTTTCTTTGCAGGAGAAATGCAATTTTGATCCTCAATATTTAGCAACTAGCCACTTAGTGTGAGTTTTCCTCTTTCCTACAATTTTCCTAGTGACCGGTTTCTTTTATCTTAGAATATTCTCGTGGGAATTATCATTTAGTTTCTTTATTAGGTCTAAGAGTTTTTTTAAATTTATATGTTAGATCTGAAATTTCTTACATAATTTTATCAAATGTAGCATCGACTTTGAACTTAAACTAGTTGGATAGCAGATGTGATGGTATTGACATATACGCATGTTCATTGGCACAACTATATTTAGTCCTTAAAGTTTCGACAAAAACAACTATAGTTCTCCATGTTTCCAATTTAAAGCAGAATCAGAACAATTATAAATTTTCCTGATTATTGACGAAATCAGTCAAGTGTAATAACGTGTTCATTAAATTGCATTTAAAGAAAACAAAATAGTAGTTAATTTTGAATAATTAGAATAATTTATGTGATAGCATGTGAATAACTAATTTTTAAAAAAATTTGTTAAAAAAATGGAAAAACTGGGTGTTAGGATTTTTTGTCTAGTGACAATGGAGATAGAATGAAAATGAGTTTTAAATCAACAAATTAGGTGCTCCAATTGGTTTTAATTTTGTAATTTAGCATTTTTTCCATTTTAATCACTAATACGTTAGTGTGACGCCCCGAAAAAAAAAGAGTGTGAGAACCCGTAATTTCCCCTAATATTTTCCTAGGGTTATTCCCCTTTCATGGCATGTTTTCTGCATTTTCTGGCTTAGGAAAATTCTCCTGGTGAATTTTATGAGTAATTATAGTTTTTAGATGATTTTTCTAGTATTGGAGAGTTTTTGAGAAAATAAGAATATATAATGGACGTGGGCCCCACTAGTGCGAAAAGTTTGGAAAAATTCGGCCAATAAGATTAAGTTCCGGATACTGAGTGAAATTTATCGGGTGTTAAGAGATAAGAAGAGGAGGTGATTTGATTGATGTAAGAGAGAGACTTAAAGGAT
Organism: Coffea eugenioides; assembly: GCF_003713205.1. Lineage (NCBI taxonomy): Eukaryota > Viridiplantae > Streptophyta > Magnoliopsida > Gentianales > Rubiaceae > Coffea > Coffea eugenioides. Next base: position 10,964,496 of record NC_040036.1, on the reverse strand, counting down.
AGAAATGCATTTAATAGAGTGCCAAGTGGCACTTTCTCATTGGTTGGACTTTTTGACTTTTTACCCCTTAAGTTAAATATCTCAAAAATTGACTAAAAATCACCATTTCTTTCTCCATGTTGGCCGACTCTCTCAAGCTCAAGAAGGAAGGAAATTTCTTCAATTTTCAAGCTTCCATTTAGCTCAATCTTCCAAACCAATTGCATCAACTAGTTTCTACTCCATAAAATTCTTCCATTTGGTGCTAGTGAGTGTTTTGGTGAAGTTTTTGGAGAAGCTAAGGTGGTCTACAACTTCCTCTCTCTTGTTTACTTGGTAAGTGGTGATTATACTTCCTCCTACACCTAATGATGTTTAATTTGTGTCTAATGGTGGCTATAGTGTTGGAAATTGTGATTTATTTCTTGGTTTGAGTTGAATTGGTGAAGTTTTTTTTTTGAGGAATTTTCTGGTTTAATGTGATCATGGTGTTGTGGTTATTTATGATGGTTGGTAATAAGGGGTTATGCCTCTAGTGGATGTATATGATAGGAAATTGCAATCAATTTTGAGTTTGGATTGAAATGTGAAAAGTTAGGGTTTCATAACCCCATTTTCTGTCCGGTTTTGGATCATATGGTTAGAGGCCGAATTGGCCTTTTCTTAAAACATGAAAGTTGTAGGTATTGATGTGTTTGAGATGCCTGTAAAATTTCAGGTCATTTGGAGTAGTGTAGAGTGAGATATATCGTTTTTACTGTTGCTGTTCTGGGTGATCAGAATGTGCGAAATGCGTTTGTAATCGTCTGTTTTGACTGGTATTGCTTTGGATTTGGATGTTGGTGTCTTCTGATGAAATGTAGCTGGATGTCTTAGCTACCGCATGCCTTTGGAATCAATGCATTTGGACCTGTATAGACTGAGTTGGACTAATTACAGCATAGTGTGATTTGTAAACCTGCAATTACGGTTCTAGTTTGGTATTTTGCATATTTGACTTAGTTGTGCTGGGATTTGGACTGAGTGACCTTCTACATTGTTGTAGCCCTGGTTCTTAGCTTCAAAATGGTGGGTCTTGCACCTTCATTCGACCATCGTAGTGCTTTTGACACCATTACCGCAAAATGACGTCAAAACTGTTTTTCTGGTTTGAGCTTAACTTTCATTTCCAAACTTTTCCCTAGCTTGACTTGTACTAGTACTACTTGGAGCTTGCTGAATGGCTATTGGATGAACTTGTTGTTGTGTGTGAACCTTTGGGACTGGCTGAGGATAATGAAGCCATGATGGCTGGAAAAGTAAGCAAATTCAGGGGAAGTGCTGTCCGAACTTTGAAAGGACTTGATTGCATTGAGTTTGTGATCTAAGACTTGGGTTTGAGCAAGGCAATGTTATATGCTGGATGATTTCTGAGCCGTGGAGGTGAGTGACCTCAAACTGTTTCCAAATTTACTTTTGAACTGCTTTCCTGCATTATCTACTTTTGAACTGTTTTCAAAGTTACTTTTGGAACTGTTTTCTTACATATCATGCGTGCTTGCATATTAGTGTCTTGTTATTATCGATTTTGCTTTTAATGATTGTTAAAACGAGTTTTCTAGGCGAGTGTGTACTTTATCGCATAAATATGAAATTTTCAATGATTAGTGATTAAATGCTACTTGCGCATGAATGTAAGCCTTTTGGGCTGAACTGGCCATTGCCCCTTATTACCGGTCGTCTCGAGCCAGAAGCGGACTCGGTCGGGCGACTAGGAACTTGGGTGAACGTTTCGGTATACTCGAGTATTACCTTGTAGGTTGGTGGAGCCTGGCCAAAAGCCAGGGACGGGGTGAATGAATGCACGAATGAAACCAAAAATGCAATGAAATGACAGGAGAACGAATGTATCCTTTGCACGAATGTTACTATCGCTTTCCATTGTACATGTTTCTTGAATTATTGATACTCCATATTTAATGTTTTGTAAATGTTGAAATTGTTTCTGGACTTATCATTTGATTTGAATTGAACATCATTGAAATGAACTATGGTTAAACCGATTTGATTACTGATTTTTACTGGTTACTCGCTGAGCTTCTAGCTCACCCCAAAAATATTTTATTCCCCTCCACAGGGCTCAAGGCGAAGGAAAGGGCTTGTAGCGTTTATTCATGGATTATCTCATGTATGGATTGAACTTGGATTTCCTTTTGTGTAATGGTTCATATTGGGATTGTATTGAACGTTTAGAATTGATTGGTTGTGTAATAGTCTAGTTTTGGACTTTCTCCTGTATAATAGTTGGTATCAAGGATCAGAGTGGCGCAGTGGAAGCGTGGACGCTTCGCTTTTGATATGTAAAGTTTTGGGATATTTGATTTATATTTGAGATTGTATCTTGTATTTAATTGAGAACTGTAGTGAACGACTGAGTCCCGGCGAGAGCCGGGCAGGCGGCCCGCCGAACCCTCTGGTTCGCCTTAGGGGGAGGTGGGGCCGTGACAGTTAGCACGTCAAATTATTAGTTCTTAATCTTGTTATTTAAAGTTTAGTTGCTATTTTACTCTTCCAATTCTAAATTCAATTTAACAAACACATGATTGCACGTGACTAAATTCTATCAATAATTGAAAAAATTCTTTAAATATCCTAAATTTGCTTTAAATTGAATATATTGGGAACCAAATTTATTCTTGTCAAAACTTAAAAATTAGGTACTAAATATTAGAAACCAAATTTATATTTTAAAAAAACTTTAGGAACTAAAATCAAATAGCTATTAAATATTGAGAACTAAAACTGCATTTTTTCCTAATTTGCTAGAATTGAAATACCGTTTGAATGATATTTTATCATGGAAGACCCTGTTTGATAACCCAATTCATCATTTAAAATTAATGGATTCAGATCTTAACATATTCAAACCGTTTGATAACAAAAAATTGAACATCCGAATTAACTAAGTGGTACTGAATTTTCTAGGCAAAACTTACTCCCAAAATTAAGTGATAAATTATTTATTTATCATTGAATGTGATATGCACTTAAATGTATTAGATTTAATACTTAACAATTCAATAATTTACTGGATTCACATCTCAGATTTCAGATTTTTATACATTAGTTTTATCAAATGCAACCGAAGAAGCCTTGTTAATCATATGGTATCCGTATTTGAAGGAATATTTGTAGATGCCCTTTTATCGTTGTTACCAGCAGCTGTCTGAAAGTGACCAACACAGTTCCGTATGAGGCAATAGGAAATTTCTGCTTCCAGCCTCATCATCAAACGTGTTTCCAACAATGAACAAAAAATCTCAGTATTTTATACCAAAAGTTTTAGGTGGGATATCCAAAGGAATCTACATGAGTTGCAACTTGCTTGACACAGTGGAATTATAATAACAATAATAGTATTCTGAGAATGATTGTAAAGGAACAACAAAAAAGATTTACTAGACACTTGATCAAAAAAAAAAAAAAAGATTTATTAGACAAAGTAATGGCATTGCAAGACAAACAAATCTCTGTAGCAAAAAGATTTACTATAAAGCAACAACAAGAAGAACATTTATCCATGTGGATTATGACTCGGCAAATTCAGGACAGCTAGGATTGCAGAAAAAAGAAAAGAATATCCTTTTTCTAGTTGCATATTGGGTCTTTGACTTTTATTTAATTTTTTCAAATAATGAAACACTTCATAATTATAAGACTTATAGGGAATGAAACTAAAATATCCTGATTATTAATTAGCTACCTAGCTTCAGGTACATGAACACTGAAATTATCAGCCAGTACATGAATGAAGCTCAAACCCTCTACTCAAGAATAATTTAGAACCAGAATTATGGCATCAGTAATTAAATAAAAAGTTCCACGCCCATAAAAAAAAGGACTAATTCTTACAAATCCCAAATTGTAATAAGTCACTAACTTTTCATAATGTCCTGTATTTAAGTTTTTTTTTTTTAATAATATGAGTGCGAGAGTTTGAACTCATGACATTTTATTTATATTCCCGGTCCCTTGTAGTTAAGTTTGAAATTAAGTGACTGTGTAAAAAATGCCATGACTATAATTCGAAACTCAATTGTCATCATCCACTGAAACTATTTCTTATTATTAATCAAATCCCATGAAAAATCATTTCTACAGTCTTTGTTTGAGCGAAAAATTTGTAAACATCATTTTTTGTGATTACTCACCAAGAAAAAACAAGAGAAATGGATGAACAAAAAAAAAGTAGCTAAAGCTAACCAAAAAAAAAAAGAAAAAGAAAATCCTCGAATGCTTATTTTCCCTAGAAAGGGGAAAATAAAAAAAGAAGAATGTAGCGGTCCTCTGGCATTAAAACCCTTTTGTTAAAAAAAAAAATCTTGGCAACAAAGGGAAATAACATAGAATTGATGACTATGTTTGTTGATTCATCATGTATGAGTCATGATAAAGGCTTTAAAAATCTTTAAATGCTTGTTTTTCCGTCCTAATTTCTATCCCTCAATGATCTGACATGATGCCCGTTTTTTAAGAGATCCATTGGTCCTAACTCCTAACTGAGACAGGCAGGAAAGAAAAGGACCTTAGCCTAATGACCCCGAGATTTACACCAACCAGCAAGGCACCATTTACACTACGCCATCTATCCTCACCAACCAAAACCAAAAATCCAAATGTCCCTATATCTTCGCATTTACATGGAATACTACAAAGACCATTTTTCCTTTGCTATCTAAAAATTACGTTTCATTTTTATTTTTTTTTAAGCATGATAGAAGTGAATTTAAGGAGTGGAAGGAAGGAAACGGGATTTGATATTAGAATCTTTAAGTTCTGAGGCCTCAATTTTAACTACTAAATCAAGATTTCATCGATTATCTAAAACTTGCGTTGTGTATGAAGAGCTTGTCTCGTGAACATCAAAACTTGTAAATCATGTGAACTGAGCCCCGCATCCAAAAAAATGCTTATGACTAAGCATGAATTACTCCTACTTTCTAGAATCTGCAAATTCAGTACTAGTAATATCTTTTCACATTTGATACACAGTAAATTACTTGGAGTTGAAGATTTATGTCTTTGTGTTTGACTGAAGGTTTATTCTTTTTTCGTTGAACAAAGCATCATTCAATCGTTATAAAATTTCATAATTCAATGACGATGTAGTTTGTTTTTCTTAGGCATAAAAACATTGGTACTCTGTTGGTTGAATGCCAGCCTAACTTACGTCCATGCCCTTAAAAGAGTGCTCCCTCAAATCACACCTTCTTTTGAGAACTTTTCGTGGTTGTCCACCTCTTGTTCTCATTCTCTCTTCCCTCAATTTGTCTTTCTCCCTCTTCTTCTTCTTCATATCTCCCCTTCTTCTCTCTTCTCTCTCTTCCTTCTCTTTCTCTCTCTGTTAAGACATCTTCAAATCTACCAAAACAATCTGCCATTGAAGCAAACTAACCACCTTATCCTCGCAACACCACATTTTCCAAGAACCGACAATCTCTAGCCAAACGCCTTACACTTGCACCTTTACACAAGAATTTCCCACATTTGCAAGTTTGCCTCTTGATACTCTGTACATTGATTTACTACATTACCTTGAAGAACTTCAATTGCTATATCTTAATTCTCATCCCATTTGGTAGTCTTGCATGCATGCTAATTGCTATAATTGCATGCATATATGTACATTTTGTGTTGAAGGGAGATGGGGACTGTAGAAGGACGAAGGGGAAGAGAATCAGCTTCTCTTTTGAGCCTCCTTTCTCCCCTTACCGTATCAAACCTTTTCTAAAAAGGTATTGCATTTCTTGCATGTCCCTTTTTGCTATAGTATTAATTTCCTCATTCTTTTGCCTGTTTATTTTATCTGTCACGAAGAATTGTAATTGAAGGGCCACATCCCACATGCATATTTATCTCAAAGCAATGGAAAGATTCCTATCCCAACATTGAGGCAAATCTCATGTGCACCTTCTTTGATACTCAAGAGCTTTAAAACATTGAAAAAGGGGTGATAATGTTGCAGTTGGATATTCTCTAATGTGTTTGCTTTTGAAACAGGCAAAGGAACAAGTTCTACACATTGTTGTGGTTCTTCCACCTCTTTCGTGTCTTAGATCCTACCAGAGGACTGCTAAATTCGACCTGTACAGCTTTCTTTATGGGAACCAAAATGAAGGGGATCTGTAAGGGATTCAATAAATACATATCTCAAATGTTTGGTAAGGGCATTCATTCATCCTTCTCCATCTTATCATTTCTAGGATCAATTATATATACATATTTAAAAAAATTTTGGGTCTGTGGTTGTCTTATTCATTTTGAGCTTCGAGGTGAAAGTGGGTTTTTCTTGTAGTTGTAAAGGAACGTGAGATGGAGATTGGATATCCGACAGATGTTAAGCATGTGGCACACATCGGATGGGACGGCCCTTCTGGTAGCGCACCAAGTTGGGTATGCATTAGTCCACACCTTTGTGTGTTTCCTTAACCACCCCATTGATCATGATATTAAATGCTATGACTGTCTGCTACATGTCTTGGATTCTCATGAAATCTAATTTTTGTCTTTTGAATTTTTTTTTTTTTTTGTGGTTTTCTGTCTGAAATTCAGATGAATGAATTCAAGACGGGGCCTGATTTTACAGCAACTTCGATTGGAAATTCTGGTGCTGCTCTTTCTCCGTGGTCATCACAAGGTTTGGCTCTGAAAATTTGAGCATTACGTTTCTGAATTACGTTTCTTGTATTTCCTAGATGGTTTCCACTTGCATTCAGACAGATAGTGGTTACTCGGAGTTAGGTGTGCGAGATTTGGTATCTTAGTATGCTGGAAAACAATTGAGATTTCGGAAAAAGAAATTGTGTAACTAATTCATTTGTCATGTAGCAAATCTGCAAATAGCACTTGATGAGACAAGGGTAAAGAAATTAATGATGTGTCAACGTGTTGAAGAAGTGATTGAAAATTGATTGGTTTGTCCTGTGTACTGTTGCCTAGTAGGAGATTACCTGGACGATGGGAAAAGATTCTTTGCCTGAAAAGAGGAAAGTTTGGCACATCTGTCACGAGAGAAGTTTTAGAACAGCAAAATCTGTCAGCCATTGGGCCTAGAAAAGGACAGTGGTGCTGGTGCATTGGTTGATCCTAATCCTCAATTTTTCCCTGTATTTTGACTGTAAGGTTTGACTCAATATGATATCACAATTCCTCAAGTCAAGTTGAATTACAGTGGTAAAGAAAGTAAACAACAATGTCCACAACTAGAGGTCACAGAAAATTGCAAATCATTTCAATCTTGGTTCCAATTACGGTTGAGAAATTCGAGCTAATCCGTCTTCATTTGTGGGAGACGTATTCAGACCTTCGTGTTCCGATAATCCTGTTCGAAGACCATATTAAATTTTAGTGTTGCATGCGGCGTTACTCCAACAGTTTGTGTTTAGGCTGACTATTTTGGCAAAAAGAATCCTGTTAAAAGCTGACTACTTCAAGCTTTTATCTTCATATCTAAGCTGAGAGTGAAAATTGGTTTCTGCAGGGTTGTAGTGAGAGTGAAGCGTAGACTGTAGATTTTATTTATCAAAGTATGTTTCTTACCATCTTGGATAATTGAAGTATGACTAGAATGTGGTTCTATGATGTTCTTGATTTGGTTGGCTCATCTCTCTCTTTTTGCACCTTCTTATTTGTATCTCCCAGCACTTCTTGACAAACTTTTTAACAGATTTTGGAGAATCCATGGGGCATCGATCGACATCTGAAATGTACAAGGACATACCATCTACAGATCTTCCCAATATACCCAAGGCAAAGCAGAAGAGAAAGAAATCTAAGTCAACTTCGTCTCCCAGGTCCAATTCTTCTTCCTCATCAAGGGGTTCTCGGGCAGCTAAATCAAAGACTAAGTTTGTGGAAGGCAATGCTAAACCAGCAAATATAGAAGTAGCCTAATTTTCCAGGGATGCTAAAAGGGATAACGAAAATTTGGATGTGCTTATATTCTTCAAGTTCCTCTTTCCAAGTCGGGAATTTTTTGGTCAGCACAAGAGCCAGAAAGAGGGGCCCAAAAAGGCTAATACAAGCTAATGTTACTCTAGTGTAGAAAGGTGCATTGCATTTGTGATCATGGTAAATACGGAGCAAAAAGACATGGGAGGGGACTTGAGCAATGCAATGCCTTGTGAGACAGAGAGGTATACCTAATATTGAATTGGGAGACTAATTTGGGAAAATCAATTTCTTCTTTCCTTTTTACCTTTTGTATTTCTTGCCTCTTTATAAGAACACCATGAAGAGGGGCCTTGTAAACAGTTGGACTCTTTTAGTGTGCTCTCGAAAACTTGGTCCTAATGTGATTTTAACGTAAAGTCAGGATGCTTGTGTGCTGACTTAAGCTTAACACCATTCATATCTGTTCCTGCTAATCTGCTGGGAATTGACTATGCATTTATTCCTTTTTTTTGGTGTCTTTTCTGCTAGTACTCTTGAAAATGGCCTCGTATTGGAAAAATTTGAATGTTTATACAAGTGAATCAGAATCATCTTTGCATTGAGGAACATCTTTCTTGAGATCTTGATCTACATCCAATGCTCACGGGTTGGTATGTGCTCATCAGGCTGAAAATGTGGAACCAGATGCTGATTTTATTACAGGGGTTTGCCAGTTCCTTGTAAATTAGCTATGGTGAAAGTTCAGCCAATCTTTTATCAATTAATTCAAGTAACAACCCAACCAATTATAATTCTTGAAGTGGATAAAAATGAAACTATAACTGAATAACCTAGATGGCCAAGTGCCCCTTGTACGAAACTCAGATTCTTTATAGCATTTTTTTTAATGCTGGTGAAGAAGTTAATAGGGCAAGAATGTGATCGAATAAAAAAAAAATTCTGCACGAATTCATGTGCTTCATTCTTGTATTCTTCATTTTTGTATTTGCACAATTTTGTCTCACTCAATCCGAATTGAGCAAAGAAAATCATTCAAGATTGTCCCCAGATGTCAATTTCCAATCTGCTAGCTCTCCAAGGAGTCCATGGTAATGCTGGTGAAAGCAAACTTAAACTCGAGGGGAAGAAATAGAACCACAAATGGTGAAAAAATATCCATACTTTTGCAAAGGGTATTGTTGCCACTTTGGAAGTAACAGAAACACAAGACTTGAAATACTGTTGGTAGTTTTCCCCCACCAAGGCGCCATATGTGTCGCTGACAAATAGGAGGAAGTTTCACCTGATTTGGTCTTTTCTCTGAATTCAGCACCTTGATCCCACATCTCACCAGGACCTTTTTTTGCTTTCATTTTTTTCGGTTTTTCCCAATGCTTCTGTCAAAAACTCTCTTCACCTTTACCATTAATTGTTACAGTTTTCTGTAACATGAGAATTCTTGCTCTAGAGCACTATTACTAACTTACCATGCTGCTCATCATCCAGTATAAGTTTCTAGTAAAGCACTGATGAAATGATCTCTAATATGCCAATACTTTTTTCGGTTTTGTTTTGTGCTTTCACAATTTATGTTAGTAAAGCACAAGATTTTGCCAGTCAAGATAATCCATCTGCTGTGCCTCCCCCGGAAGCAGAGAATTGTAATGGGATTTTTCTGTCCTACACATTTGTCTCGAGGACAAAAGAGTATCCCCATTTAAAGAACGCCACTGCACAGCCATGGGCGTTCAAGTCTACTGCCGCAATCTTGAATGCAGGAATGAATGTGCTCAAGAATTGGAAAATGTTCATTGGGTTCCAAAACCAAGAGATTTTAGTCTCTGCGAGTAATGCAGTTCTAGTAGGTGGAGATGAATTTCCAGCTCCTGTTGGTAATGGAACTTACCTGGCTGGCTACCCACAAACAGATTTGGAAACATCTATCAACACTGCCGGTGATCTTACCAAAATTCAGGCGCAAATTGAGCTATCTGGTACTCAATTTGGGATCAGGCCTCCAGGATATCCTATGCCTAAGACAATAAAGCTCGTTAATCATGGATTCAGATGCCCTGCACCAATTCGACGCGGTTAGTACTTAGTTAACTTTATATTTTACATCTTCCCCATATTCTCAAATTTTCTTTTGTGTATGTTTTCCGTAACGGCAAGAGCAATGCACATGTGCTGTGCAATAGATCCAAAATTGGAGGCCAAAAATTTGACGACAAAATATTTTCCACGACAGAAAGGTGATCTCTCGATCTCTTACGATGTTATCCAAGCTTACCAGACTAATTACCTTGCTCAGGTGACTATTGAGAACAATAATCCATTGGGACGTCTTGACAACTGGAACTTGACATGGGAGTGGATGAGAGGAGAGTTCATATACACAATGAGAGGAGCATATACTCGCAAAAAAGATGCAACGGACTGCATTTATGGTGCTGCAGCACAGTACTACAATGACTTAGATTTTTCTAAAGTCATGAGTTGTGAAAAGAGTCCGATCATCGGTGACCTGCCTCAGGATAGAAAAACTGATCAAGAAATTGGGAACTTGCCACACTGCTGCAGAAATGGTAGTCTGCTGCCTACCATCATGAATGCATCCGATGCAATATCAGTATTTCAGATGCAGGTCTATAAGATTTCACCAGATTTGAACAGAACAGCTCTGTATCCTCCTCAAAAGTGGAGGATTTTAGGGGAGCTTAATCCGCACTATAAATGTGGACAGCCATTAAGAGTAGATGACACAGAATTTCCTGATCCAAGCGGACTTCAGGCCGTCAGCACAGCAGTTGCCAGCTGGCAAATTGTCTGCAATATCACCAAGCCTAAGAATCGAGAGTCTCAATGCTGTGCTTCGTACTCTGCATACTACTATGACTCCATCATACCGTGCAATACATGTGCTTGTGGATGTGGTAGCTCGGAAAAGTGCAGCAAAAATGTACCGGCATTGCTTCTTCCTCCAGAAGCCCTTCTTGTTCCGTTTTTAAACAGAACCGAGAAGGCTGTACATTGGGCAAGACTCAAGAAGCAACATATCCCAACTCCATTGCCTTGTGGTGACAACTGCGGGGTTAGTGTAAACTGGCACATCGCGACCAACTATAGGACTGGCTGGACTGCCCGTATCACGTTATTTAATTGGAAAGAAGTCAGCTTCAAGGACTGGTTTGTTGCAGTTGAACTGAAGAAAGCAGGCCCTGGTTTTCAAAATGCCTACTCCTTTAATGGAACACTGCTTGAAGAAGTCAACAACACCATTTTCATGACAGGAAAACCAGGATTGGACTATTTGATGGGAGAGACAAATGGAACACATCCTGAAACAGATCCAAAAATACCAGGGAAGCAACAGTCTGTCATCTCATTCACTAAAAAGTAAAAAGCACTTACGAGGCATTGACATTGTAAAAGGCGATGGGTTCCCTTCAAGATTGCTCTTCAATGGAGAAGAGTGTACACTACCAACAAATCTCCCAACGGCAGATGGAAGACAATATCCTGCAGATTTAGTTTTAATAATCTGTCTAACACTGATGTGCATATTGTTGACAAAGTGAATGAAGTTCACTCAAGTTCAAACACTACCTGATGAGGCGCCTCACATCACAACTGGAAATTCATTGCACAGTTTGGCAAAATGGGTACATTTCTGACCCTTAGAAACTCAGCTCTGCTTCATTAGTTTAGTTGCTCTAATCCAGGCCAAAATCACCAGAACACGTGAGAGATTTCACTCAGTTCAAGATTAGTGCACAAGGTAAGGTAGGCCATATAATATCCTACTTTGTTTTGGGACGCAAGTTTGCTGCTGTGAAATCATGCCCCTTGTCTTACAGTAAAAGAAATGCATGTCTACAAATCCTCATTCCCTTGGAAGTTGAAACCTAAAGGGAAAAAAAAGGAGTTAATGTTACATGCATTGCCGAAGTGTCGTGAGTTGTCATATGTTGATTTTCTAAGATCTCTTGTAGGCATTACAGATACACTAACAAGTTTTCCTTTCATGATACTTGAGCTTTTCTGATGTTAGAATAAGATACCACACAAAATGTCTTGTATAGTTCACTTGATTATACTCATGGTAAAACTTAGAATAAGACACAATTAAAATTGTTGTATACAGATCACTTGCTTGTACTGATGTGGGTTGCGGTCGTTAATTTCTCCAAAAACTGGGAAACAAGCAAAAAGGAAAACCCAGATATAACATCTTTAGATTTCATTGTTCAATCCGTGGAGGAGGATACATATAGCCGTGTTCAGTCAATCCTCCTAAATGCTAGCTGACAAGATGAAAAGTTCTTCTTGATAGAAACAAGAATTGTTTTACTTTGACAATTTGTCATTATCCTGTCAAGTGGTCCATTCTATGCTTTAATCTCCATGACAATCAGCCAAGACCCAAAGAAGATACTCAAATTCCAAAAAGTTATTTTAATTAAAATCACCTTTGAAACTATCACCATTGTCAACCTTTTCTGTAATCAGCAGCAGACACATTACCAAATGGTCTAACATTAATGAAACAATCAATCCAGGAAACCAACGATCTTGTCATCATAAACTGCTGAATAAATTTCTGAATCTCCTAATCATCATCGTCCAAGCAGTCATACATAACTCATCAAAAATGTGTGGCACAGGCAAGCCTCCAAGAGGTCTAAAAATATGCTGTGGTATCACTACAGTTCTTCTGATCACTGTAATAGTGGTTGGCTTGGTCTTATTTCTTACAGTCCTCAAGCCCAGAAAACCAAAAATCACAACTCAATCTGTCACCCTGGATTCTATCAAATGGGTAGTAATACCTGTGTTCCACCTCAATATTACCCTAGGCATAGTGGTTACAGTTGATAATCCCAACTATGGAAGCTTTAAGTATGACAACAGCACAGTTTTTGTGACCTATAGAGGCATTCCTGCGGCTCAAGCACCAATTCAACAAGACACAATTCCCGCTAGAGCAAAGCATGACGTTGGCACAACTGTTGTGGTTGTAGTGGATAATTTCTCCTCAAATCCTTATTTCTTGGTGGATCTTACTTCTGGCAGCTTAAACTTCAGTTCAACAACTTCCTTGCATGGTAAAGCAACGGTGCTCAAAATCTTGAAAATCAAGACAACCACTTTTACCACTTGTGACATCTCTGTAAATGTGCAGGCTCAGAATGCATCTTCTGTCTGTCATTCAGAGGCTAAGTATAAACTCTAAATTACTGTAGCTCTCATTTTCTCCCCTTATTCAATAAATCATTTAGCTTAGCTTTTGGGATGTCAAATTTGACAATAAGACTTGAAATGATTGTATAAGCAGGTTAATACTGAAGAAATTCAAACAGTAATTTTTTTTCTGGGTTGATTATTCTCGTAGTTAATTGCGATTTTGTGTTGTCATTCTTTAAAAGTGCTCCACATGAGCACCTTCTTGGGACAATTAGCAGTAGATGACGGAATAGTTTTTAAACACTAATATTATTTGTGATTTACAAAGTCAAACACCTCCTAAAAAATCTATAAACAATTAGAGGGATTTGAGAAGATCTCAAATCTGTCGTTAAATCTCTCAATCCAAAAGAAGACTGAAGACTTCAAGCATGAAGAATTAATTAGAGGGAAGTTGGCCATTAATTAGAAGAAAAATTTAATTATTCATATAACAAATCCTTGGTTATGTACAATATCTATACTATATATAAAGGGAAAGGTGGAAGTTTAGAGTAAAATAATTACCTATAACTATTTTTAACCGTAAAGTAACCATTATTTGATGAGAAAAAAAGGTTCAAATATTACCATTTGTTTTAGTAATTAAAATTTTATATAAAATTAACTTGTAAAAAAGATTTTTTGAATTGCAGACGCATCGCGTACAGCTTTTAGCACTAGTCTTAATTATTTAACCATTGTAAGAGCAAAAACAAAGTGTCTGTAGTGGATTACAGGCTTTATTTGGCGAGGCACTTCTCCAGTGATCAATGAAAACGTGGGTATTGTAGCTTAAAAAGTTCGTTTACGAACTTCACAGGAAAGTTAAAAATTGGACAATTCTTTGCATCACCATATTGTTGCCCCACTTTACACCAACAGAAAACCGTTCAATCGCAAAATGTTCAGTTCAAGGGCCCAAGGTCCAGGAAACGGAATTGTAGGCTAATAGCAGAAAGCCTGATCCAGACATTGGAAGTTTTTGACCAAAAAAAAAAAATACAAACATTGGAAGTAGTTCTACAAACTTTTTTTTAAGGATTATTATTACTTTACCTCGTTAAACTGTATTATTACTATCAATTTACTCCCTAACATTATCTTTTAATCACTTCACTCCCATAGGTAATTCAACTAAGTATTTTAACAACTTTTGGACAAAAAATATCCTTTTATTTTATAGCATTACTACATTGTTATTATTACTTTATTCTTTTAAATTATAGTGATCCAATCACTTTACTTCCTAACATTATTTTTTAGGCATTTTACCCCATTGCTAACCTAACCAATATGTTCAAAAATTTTTAAATGTATTGACACTTTTATATATATATATATATATTTAAAAATAGAAAAGTTGGAATGGTTATTTTTCCTTTTTTTTTACTCTAAGAGTTCCAATAAAAATAAAAAGTTTTTTTCAAATTTCTTTTTTTACACTTATTAATACTAGGAAAAGAAAAATAAATAGGAGAGAAGGAGACAGATAATTATATTTTACAAAAAAAAAGAAAATAAGGAAGAATCTAAATATTATCGTATTATTTTAATGTCGTCAGCATTACGATTAGAATTGGGTGATAAAAAAAGTAAATTAATTTTATAAAATTGAATTCTTTTTTATTTGTATTTTTTAAAAAAAGAATTGAGCTCTCTCTTTCTCTCTCCCTTTCTATTTTCTCAATATTAATAAGATTATAAAAAAGAAAGAGATTAATGCTCTAACTTTTTTTTCCCGATATTAAAAAAGAGAAGAGAGACTCTAAATTTTATATCATTTTTATTATATAAAGAGGAGGGTACTTTTTTCTAGTTTTTTAACTTGTTAAGTTGATTTAATGGTGGGATAAATTGCCTAAAAAATAACTCTATGAGTAAATTGATAATAGGATATGGGGGTAAAGTAATAATAATTTTAAGAGTTAAACATATTTTTTTACTTAAATTAAAAAATTTCGTTAAATTTGACAGTTGGTCTTAGAAGTAAAGTGATTAAAAAGTAATGTTAAGGGAAAAATTGGTAGTGTCACCAAACATTAAGGGAGTAAAATAATAATAACCCTTTTTTTTAAATTCAAGACCTCACACTTATGATTCCTCTTTCCTTACCTTCCAAACCAACCCTCCCCTAATTACAAACTTCAACCTGGCACTTCTTGACATAATTTTTGTTCAAATATTAGAGACGTTAGCTAGCTAGGTGACCATGAAGTGTCTAGTTTACTTTACTTTTAAATCCTCCTCTTTTCCTTTGTTACGTTGACAATACAGGTATTACACCTCAGAGAAATAATGACAAGAGTTAATTCTATGACAAATAATAAAGAGTATTTTTTTAATACAGAGTATGCCATATTTATTAGTGAAAAATATTATATTACGTAAGCGTGTTTGGTTGAAATAAATTCAACATTTTGTTGGTATAAGTAGATAAGTATTTCTATGCAATCTTTTTTCTTTTAATAACTATTGAAACCCTCATGCTGAATATTAAAAAACCATGATAATAGTTGTGCAATATGCAATCAATATGACAAGAATCATCCTGTTAAAAGCAAGCGATGGAAGTGCAAAACATTAAAAAAAAAAAAAAAAAAAGGTCTAACAATGTTTTCCGCGTCCAACGATTGAAAATGACACTTTGTCCAGTATAATGAAGAACATTAAAGACCAATCCGTCGAATATAACAAAAATATGGATCCCTGCAAACTTAAACCAGTCCTATTACAAGAATCGATCATCATTCCATTTTCGGAAAGTAATTAAGAAGTCTTCTTAAAAATTTGGCCAACTGTTCCTCACAGCATTTCTCAGAACTCCCACAAATTGGAACCATGACAACTTTCATCGACAACTGAAGATCCCATTTGACTTTGACAAGTGCCAGCCAAAAGCCTGCAATTAAGTTTGCTGTTCAAGTGTACATCTCAGTTGATAAATAATTCTAAATAGAACAAGAACTCACCTTCTTTTCATGCGGAAAATTTCTTGTAAAACTTTTTTAGTACAAAATCAGCTATCTTAAATTGACCCAAAAAAAAAAAAAATGTACTAGATCTACACATGCAGGTACCGGCTAAAGAAAAAAACACACGCTCATATACTATGAAATTGGTACTAATTTCAAAGCTGGATAAACATACTTAGAAGTGAAAAAAAAATTTGTAAAAAAAAAGGAATGTCGGACCAAAGATATACATATATTTGAAACTTCCAACATGGTTATCCGAGATGGTCATATTTTCTTGATATGACTTTCCCAAACCAAATTTTTTTTTTTTTTTTAAAAAAACCATTTTACAATTGTTATAATAATTCACAACAATTGTCTTCTTTTTGTTTTTCTTGGGCTTCGTTGGTCAAGTTTATACGTAATTTAGAAAACTTCAATTGCAATTCCTCTTATATTGACTAAACTTATTGTCAAGCTCATTAGAAAGGAAATAGTACGATCCCACCATGATCAACACTTTGACATCAACCAGTCACCAACCATCCTCAATTCTCTGTGTCCCTTGTTCTTTCAAAACTGAGAGATATCTTATGCACATTTACTGAGGGATGAGGAAACTTTCCATCTGTTTCGCAATGTGATCAATCAGTAATAATAGCCAATCGCAAATATATATAATCCGCAAGGGACACGACATTGTAACGGTTTAGCTAAATTAAGTACTAGTTCACAGCACACACCATCCTGAATAAAGTTCAAATAAACCAACTTTCGTTTCCATTTACTCCTTAGGCTTGAGCTTAATAGTTGGAACACTCTTTAACAGTTATTTTCTCATATTATGAGAACAACATGCTAGCCCAAAAAAAAAAAAAAAAAAAGAAGAGAGAAAGAAAGAGAGACTGGGATGAGTAATCAAACAGAGAAACCATATAAGAATTTCCTTATGGACTTATATTTGCTACACTACAAAAGATAGGGCATTCAATGATGATAACACTATTCAGTGATGACTTTTGAGGTCGGATGAGCCATTTTTTTTCCTTTTGGAAATTGTTTTAAAATATTATCTAAATGTACAAGTTCATAATATCAACATATTTAATCCTAACCATCTTTTTATCTTCAATACATTAGGCTTGTTATTCTATGTGTACTACCACATAATGTAAAGGATTACATTGACATCAAATCATACGTGAATGAAATTTATCTCCGGTGGGAAGCACGATTGTTAAGAAGTCAAGATATGTTTGCTTAGTTTTGCCATCAGAGTGTGACTGCTATATGCTGTCTTTGCTAGTGATTTCACTGGTTTTAAGACGTACAATCGAGCTTCACCAAGAAGATGGATTAAGCCGATAATTTTCAAGGTGCAAGCAACCATCGATTGACAATATGGAAAATTTGACACCCACATCATTTAACTTAAGTACACACGTTAAAGCAAGCAAGAAAACAGTGACAATTTTGGATTAGTAGGGTGTAGGCCAGAGGAGGAAAAAAAGAAGAAGAAGAAGAAAGTTTACAAGATAATATGAATTTTGTTTGCAAGTTGTCAATGCCTTTCTCTGTCTGCAAGAGAGAGAGAGAGGGAAAGACAGATGAGTTAAGGGGAAGGGGAAGCTGTGGATGTATGTATATATATACATGGCAAGTTATCTTCCACACATTTCTGTGGTCAGTCCGATCATCTCCTTTCCGGGGCGAGGTGGAGGCTGCGAACTGCAATGCTTAGCATTATGGACCCTATTGATTGTGCAATTATTTGACACCGGTGCACTTAGTTTGTGAACCCTGAACCTTAATTATTCTGCTTTAATTTGAAAAGTTCTGCCGCAATTAATTAGTAGTGCATGATCTGTTAACCTTTTAATACGCCCCTAAGATTCCAAAGAATATGATTGACAATGACCGCAAATCCTTCACCATCAACTTATACATCAACTTAATCGTAAAGACATGCAAAGCTTAAAGTTAATTATTTCCGATTCATGCCAGCAATGCTAGGCCATCTTTTTAGTTCGGTAACTCTTTCGGCAAGAACTTGAATCATTGCTCGAGTCCAGGCCTCACTGACTGAAGCTGATGATATGGTCAATTGCTGACGCTAGTGGTGAAGTTAGACTGTGCGGGCAGGGGATGGCTGCCAAATTATAGATGCTTTGTAGTTGAGTTAAAAGACCTATCCACGATGCTAGTGGTGAAGTCAGAAGTCAAAACCTTAAGGGCAGGGGACGGTTGTCAGTTTATAGATATTCGTACTAAAGTTTAAAGACACATCCACAATACGGGTGATAGTATATATATTACCTATTCTGATCATACTGTTTAAGTTCAAAAAGGTTGAATTTTTTTTTCAAAAAGCAATAATTTCTATGTGCAATTTAGAATAAACAAGATATATATATATTTTTTTATATGGAGAAAGAACTTTATAAAATTAAAAGGGATATGTAGATAGAGAAATGGACTTTTGAAAACTCAAGGGGATAATGTAGCTAGGGAAGAAGGTTTTACAAAATTATTGGGGAAGGGGGTGGGGGTGGGGGTGGGAGAGGGGCAGATACGAGGCAAAACTAAAAATATGGCAAAGTTTCAAGTCTACTAAATAATTTTTTAAAACTAGAGGGGAAATTGTCCCCAAAGTATACAGGGCCTTGGCTAAGGTTAGTTTTGGTTCACAAATTAATACAAACTTGAGCTGTACGTAAGCTAGTCAAGATTTACCTTAGCATACAATTTAAATCGCGAATTTTTTTTTAAGTTTATTATAGCATGGGGGTGTGTTAGCAATTTAGAATTTTTCCTGTTATATCATACATATATTTTTAAACAAATTTTAAAATTATCTTTTATCTAACATTCATCAAACATAAAAATTGTTATATTTTTGTCGTAGCAACTTTTCCAAATAATTGTCAATCCAAATGTGGGTAGTCGAATTACAAGTGATTAGAATGTACAAGCCTAAATCTAAATGGAGGCAAATCTAATATGTCACTTAAAAATAACCCATAACGTCAAAGGATTAAAAAGACATGATGCTAACTGCTAAACATCATGGGAAGAAAAAGAGATTAGAAGAGCGTCAAAGCAGGCAAGAAAGTAGTAAAAAATATTTTGTTCATTCACTCATAACGTACCAAGATTCGTCAAATGTAGACCACAAAAAAATCATAGGCGAGGATAAAAATACAGCCAACTCTAGAAAGAAAACGTTAGAAGATACCAACAAAAGATATTATTATACCTTTAAAGCATTTAATTGTATTTATTAGCCAACTCTATTGGACCTAAAAGAAAAAATAGAGAGTATTATAGTCCTTTTGATTGACTTGGCTAGTCTATCGTTGTTCCGGTTGACGGTAGCACGTAATTAGCTATTGTAGTTCAAAACTTTTCTATTTTGACATCCACCGTTTTCTTGCAAATAATAATTAGGAACTAAATTAAGTTTTTTTTTTTTTGGGGGGGGGGGATTACAATCCATATGTAATTGATGAAAATTTTATATCAGTGCGAAACAACTGCATACCTTTTTTTCGTTTCCTCTTTTTAGTATTTTAAGTAGTACCTCTTAAATTCGTTTTAACTCCCTGCCGCTTAATACGCTGGGAATAAGGTAAAAGTTTATTCATAAAGCATTAGAATGCAGCTTTTGGGCTAATCATAACTATATTCAATTTTCGTGCTTCAATTCACTATTTACTATTTTGGTATCACTACTTCATTTCGTGAGATTAAAAAAAATTAGGCCCTCAAGTTGTGGACCAGTTTCACTTAAATTGGTCCTATATGTTTTAGCTGTAATATTTTGACTATATGAAAATTCAGCCAGAAAAAGTAATAAACTCAGAAATTTCCTTTGATTTTTTCTTTTTTTTTTAAAATAAAAAAAAATAAAATTTCCTTTAATTTGTGTAGGCCAAATCAAGTACTTGCACTTCTCAGTTCTGCAATAAACTCAGAAGTCTTATTGCTGCAATAAAAAGGCTTTGCACTTGTGGGTTCGATCGGCACTACAGTAGTACAGTTGACCAATTAAACACTCCTTAAACTTTATCTAATGCAAAAGAAGGGAAGGAGTGCCTGAATTTTTTTTTTTTTTTTTGAGAATTGCTAATATAATTTCCCATAATATGATGTTCTAAAAAAAATCTGTTGTTCGATCCGAACAGAATTTAGCCTCAGGAATTACTACGGAAGCGTATTAATAATCAAGGAAACTTATAAAATTAACTTAAATTAAAAAATTGGTCCAGTTTGCAAATTTCCCATGATTAGGACTCAGGAGACAAAGAAAAAGATAGTTAAGCTGACAAGAGGGTCTATGCAGGGTCTCCAGCCATATCCCATGAGAAGACCGAGCGGTAATAATAACTACAACGTCAAAATTGGCTTCTAAGCTTCTTAACTTTAATAATGCTTATTTGGAGCTCATCGTATATGCAGTGACGTTTTATGAAAATTTTTCACTTTTTTGGGTCTGCGAAGGAAGAAAGTCAATATATAATAGCACCGAAAAACTCTTCAATATAATTGAAAGGTTTTAATTACCATAATTAAATCATTTTATTTAACAATTTCTCTTCCTATCACTAAATGTAGCATTATAAGGGTGCCTAACTGATGATAAATTGCGAGAAATTCCAGTTTTCATTTGATAGATTGGTGCAAATTGTAGGACTAACTACAATTTACGAAGAATTAATTAAGGAGTTGCTATATAAAAAAATACCTTTCTTTTTGAGTTTTAAGAGTATGCTTGGCTTAATAAAGATAAAGAACACAGATTCATAAATTCATATACAGCCTAGCCAGTATTGTTGATGCGTGGATGGTAGAATATGTTTATAGGACTGGAGACTGCACGACATGAATGTCCTGCAATATATGTTTCTTGGCAAGAGAACAGTAATTACAGAACTACATACATATATCATAAAGTTATGGAGCTTTAAATTTTCCATAGTCATCACATTTAACACATACCGTAGTTTTAATTCCTACTGCACCTTAATACGTCGTCCTGCCAAAAATTAATAATTGTGATTGAATTCTCTCAACAGGTATCGCAACTGCCATTGAAGATCGACTGTTGCAGCTCTCAAACTGTGAAAGCTGCTACGTACCTCTTCCTTGAGCAGTCCTCTTCTATCTACCTCTCTTCTCTCTATTTTTTCTCATCTTTTGAAAAGCCTTTCCTCAAGGGTTTCCCTCCCATAAATTTCATTTCATTTCATTTTATTTTTTTAATAAAGTCTTTCCTATGTTTTTTTTAATGAGAGTTTTCTATTTCTCCTAAGATTTCTAGCGAGATTTGTTCTTCTAGGAATCCCTATGGAGATTTTTGTGTTTTTTTTTCTTATTTTATTGTAATATCTAAATTTATTTTAGATCTTTTTGGACCTTAGATCTATTTCAATAGATCTCATCATCATTATTGGAGGTTAAAACCATTGATTAGCTGATCAAGTGATTGCAACATACACATAGAAGGGAGCTCTGCAATGATTTATTTATTATAAAGTAATTTTTAAAAATTCTTGCATTTTCATAAGTTTTCAAATCTATTATATTTGTTAAATTATAGATCTATAATTTTTAGTGCATATTTAACTTGCCATTAGAACAGTGATGTAAATAAAATTATGTTGGACAATTTTCAACAATCTATTAATGAAATGTACTTTTTATTAAAAAAAAAAAAACTATGAAAGCTATGTGTTGGGATCCTTACTATGCATACTATTGAGCAATAGTCAAGCTTCTTGCAATTGATTCAAAGATCTTCTTTTCATATATATACATATATACGCACTCAAACCCCTCTTACAATAGGAACAACTACTACATCCATTTTGCCTTTATGTACTCGTTATTTCTTTTCAATTTCAGAATTTTGAGAATTTATTGCATTACCTAATTAACACTGTTGGGGAACATTTTTCTCATGTTCTTCAATATTGCATATGTCCTTTTTTATAAAGGATTTTTGGGCACTCATTAATATATATACCTCAAATTTACTTACATGCTAATAATTATTACAATCTCTTGCATTTATATACTTTCTCTATTTAATTTTACCTATCTTCCCTTACAATTATTTACTTTTCCTAATTAATCTCATATTTTAAAAAATATGACACTTGAAATACATCTTAACAAGTGTCCATTAGACACCCAGACCCTTTTATAAACTATATATCGGTTTCTTTGTTTTATTTATTTGTCCCAGAGAGAGAGCGTGATGCATATAGTTTTTTTTTTTCTCCTCCTTATTTGGGAAACAATTCTTCTTTCTGTGGAAGAGAAATGGCAAAAAGCGCGTATGGATCCGTGTTTGTTTGCGCAAGGATCCTTATCATATGCTGGATGATAACGAATCTCCATGCCATCAATACAAAGCGATTGCATTTAATACGAAATTAAGGGAAAAATCATGAAGGAATTTCTTCATTTGTTAACCACATTTAATTGCTGTATATTTTTCAATTTAGAAGTTTTAATTGGCACCACCACATTCATCATATACTTTACGCATTAACCATAATATTTCCCGACAGCAAAAAATCAGGAAAAAAGTTTACTTTAGATTAGATGAACATACATTTTCGTGTATCTATCTATTGTCATGCACAAATACCGTCCTACGAGGTTAAAGATGGATAATCTCATGAATTAGGTAATGGAGGTCGGAGATTCATCATCTCGGATATATATATATTGTTCGATGTTTCTATTTATTGACGATCAAAATACTACTAATACAAAAAATTAATACGGATGCGTGTGCATGTACGTAGATGAACACCAACCCATAAAAAAATGTGGTGTATTTGCTACATCATGGCAATCAATGGGATTTGTATGTACGAAACAATTTTGATTAAAAATTATTGAGACTAAAACACATTTCTTAGGATATAATGGATTATTGCACTTCAATGGAGCCTCAGTAATCACCCTTTTTCAGTACAAGGCTAGTATTTTTAGGATCGTCAATCATTCGAAATAGAAAAATTTCTGTATACGCTGCACCATAATAGTTTGCGGATAATTCTGAGTGAAAATTTTAGTTTAGCCATTTTACTTCTTCCACATCAATCTAACCTGTGTTAGCAACTGGCTAGCTAGAAGTAGAGCTTACCCGGCCTCATGTTTTTTTTAAAAAAAAAATCTTTTTTTCTTTGCATAAAATGAGGTTTTTTTCATTTTTTTTTGTCTGTCTCCATGAGATCATGATTCCCAGGTCCACCCTGTAAATTCATGGAAACACTGGAGCAAAAGCTGTTAACATCTTTATTCATCCATCGCATTCACACATAGAGCATTTTTAGCAATAAATACAGCTTGCCCCAATAGGCGCTCTTTCTTTCAAATTTGCCGAGTCAATATTGGAGTTAATGTAATACTGTCAATTTGTCATTACGCACTAAAAAAAGAGTAACAAAATAAGTCATGAAAGCCAACAGAAAACATGGCATGCAAGTAAAGAACTAAACAACCAAAATCAAACATGGAATCTCCAATCCCTTTTTTCTTTTTTTTTTAAAACTCTTTCCACCTTCCCCTCTCGCGGTTACTCTTCTCCTGCAGATGATAGACTACTTGCAAGGTGGTGAGGAACTAACCAATAACCATAACTGTAAAAACTTGATCATAATCAGTACTAGGAATACCAGAAAGATGTTTTGTTTCATGAAGATGAGAAGCAATGAAAATGTGCACACAGATTTGTAAATATGAAATGCAGGTACAATCTGCTGAAATGTAATTGCAAGGGACCGGTGAAATACAGAAACTGCCTCAGCCAGCAACAGCGGCTCCAGCCTGAGAACAGGTAAATATATAATATGGGGGTCCAGAATTAGAGTCCTGGAAGATTTGAGTTGTGCTGCTGCTGCTGCTGCTGCTGCTTGAAATTGCTTGTATGGTTTCTGCGGTGCATGTGTAGTTAAGATTGCCATAAGTTGTTTCACCACACCCTTCTCTTCTCTATAGACCAAAAATTTAAACATGAAAAACAAAACCATTTCTGATTTCTCCAATACAATTCAACAACCAAACCTCTTTTCTCTCTCTCCTCAGCAATAACATTAACACCTCCTCACTCACTCCTCACCACCCCAGCCTTAAATGCTAACGCACCCTCTCTATACGCTCTGCAATAACTCCTTACTGCCACATCTTCTCCACCTGTACCCCAGCCCCTCCACAAATCACCCTTTCTCCCTTCCTCTCCTTCTTTCTTTCCCCTAGTCACCTTCTTACCCTCCCCAAAGCCCTATGGATTCTCTCTCCCTTTCTTTTTCATTATTTCGACCTTGTTTTCTTCTCTCTCATCATCCTCAGTATTCTTCTTAAATTCTATTCACAAGAAACTCATTCATTATTATTCACTCACAATCAATCCTGAAAACTACTCCTCTCCAGTCCACAGTCCCTAGTCCAGTCCAGCCTCCAAATTTTGGTTTTCTGGCGACCCTTTTAGCCTCAAAACCAGATCTGACCCTACTCGTTTTTGGAAAACCCTAAAATCTCAAAAGTGCTCAATCCTTCAGACAAAACCAGCAAGCAACTGTATGGCGCCACTAAACTATGCAACAAGAAAACAAGCAAAAACCCTTTATTCCTAAGCTTCGGTTGTTCAGGATTACAGCATCTCCGAGGTGAGTAGACTTTATTCTCCATTGACTTCTTGTTGATGTTGTACTTGTAGTAGTAAACTACTGCCTAGTTTTGTTTTTGTCCGTTATGTTTCGGCACAAGGAAAGAGGGGGAGAGAGAGAGAGAGATAAGAAGGAACAAAGAAGTCAAGGGAGTAGACTTCCCATTTCCCACCACCGAGATATTCGTGGGGCGTTATTATTTTTTTTGCTCTTACATTAATTTCTTTTCAGGATAGTTTGATGCCAGTGTCAAAACTCAAGGGCCAGTTCACAGTTTGTCAACTCTTTGCTGCCAAAATTTCTGATTTTGGTCTTTTGGCACCACGTAGTATATGGAGTAGTAAAAAGGACAGAAAGGATAAAAAAATCCAAAAACAAAAGAAAGGCAGAAAGAACAGAAGTCTTACTTAGCTAAGAAACAGTAGTAATCATTTCTGGCCTCCTGTCGTTTATATCTATGTTAATACCATATTAGTGGTTTGGATTTGCTTAGTCGACTTTCTTACTCATATGCACTTCACTGCCAAAGAGAATCTATTAAACTGAACGCACTTTCCTTCTGCCAAAAAGTAGAGTAAACGTCATCATCACACACTAACGCAGTCCAAGAAGAGAGAAAAAAAGTCGAAAAAAAAAAGAAATGGGATTTGTACCTTTTAGCTTTTAGGGTTCGTCTGTCGGTTTACTTAGAGATTTACGCTGCTCCGAGGTCCTCATGGTTGAGGGTATAAAACCATGAAACTCTAAACTCGCAGGTGGGAAATTTTCAGCAAGTCACCTAACGACCACCATGTTAAAAAGGAAGCAAGAAGGCTGTAGATTTAAGACTTCTTCAGAGCTGAATTATTTTGAGGTATGGGATTAGAATCAGATTTATGTTTTACCTTTCATTATTGAGTGGAACTTTCGTCTACCCTTTTCTTCTTTAGCCAGTTTTTACTGAGAATTGATGACGATCCAGTTCACCTAAAGTCTCTTCATTTCATCCTTCTGCTTTTTTGGCTGTCCCTTGCGTTACATTTTAACCCTTCTGTTGTTTATGTTTTTTTGTGAACCTTTTCATTTCTAGTCTTTCTTTTTAGTTTTAAGTGGCTTTATGATTTGATTAGATCATGATCTAGGGTAGAAAAAAAGCATCTTTAAGGTGGGTTTTCCAGTTTATGGTTTCTTGTACATGATGCTGTTACTTGTTAGCGATTTAACTTCTAATTTTTTGGGGCAGACTGGAAACCATTAACCCTAAGAAAAGGGGTCAGCAAGATGTTTCAACCAAACATGTTTGATAGTCACCATCACTTACTCGAGATGACTCATAAAACACCTGAAAATGAGATGGATATGATAAGAGATGATGAATTTGAGAGCAAATCTGGGACTGATATCATGGAAGCCGCTTCTGGAGACGACCAAGACCCTAACCAACGCCCCAAAAAGAAGCGGTATCATCGCCACACTCAGCATCAAATCCAGGAAATGGAATCGTAAGCTTTTGGCTTCTGCTTTGGGTTGTGAGCTGTTCCTTTCTTTTTCTTTCATAAGAATCCCTTTTGGGACGAATATACTTCGATTGATCACATAAGTTTGTGTTACAGTTTCTTTAAAGAATGCCCACATCCAGATGATAAACAAAGGAAGGAGCTTGGTCGTCGACTAGGATTAGAGCCCTTACAAGTCAAATTTTGGTTTCAAAACAAGCGCACGCAAATGAAGGTAACATAAGCTGCATTTTCCAGCAGTTATAACCACTTGAGGTTATAATATGATCATATATTCCATTTGACGTTTAAGAACTGTAGTAACTTAGAAAGGGGGGAGGTAATACCCTTGCGTTGTGGTGGAGTCCCAAAGGTTTGAGACTATCTTTTATTCAGATACAACTTGTCATTTAAAATTCTAATGGTTGAATGTTGTTAATTATGAAATGCCTTAGACGTACACTCATTTAATTTATGGGGTGCATTTAATAATTCAGGGTGTAAATAATGTATAGAAGAGGAGTGTACGTGGTTTTATAACAGCTTTACCAATGTATTTATGTATACATATATTAGTTAAATTTGACGAAATTTAGCTGCGGCTTAAGGTTTATAAAGTCAGCTATATCTGTCGATGACTAGTGATCCTTTGCAGGCTCAACACGAACGCCATGAGAACACACAATTGAGGACTGAAAATGAGAAGCTTCGTGCAGAGAACATCCGCTACAAAGAGGCTCTTAGTAATGCTACGTGTCCCAACTGTGGTGGACCAGCTGCCATTGGCGAAATGTCATTTGATGAGCAGCATTTAAGGATTGAAAATGCTCGCCTAAGGGAAGAGGTAGTAGACCATAAGTGGGAAAAAACAGGCGATGAATGTAGTTAACTTTTCTGTTTCAATTAATAATGACTGCACTCAACTGACCTGTAATTTGCTTGGTCTCCAGATTGATAGGATATCCGGAATTGCTGCTAAGTATGTTGGCAAACCTATGCTCTCGTATCCTCATCTTCCCCCAGGAGCATCTCGTTCACTTGATCTTGGAGTGGGAAATTACGGGGCACAGTCGGGCATGATTGGGGAGATTTATGGGGCTGGTGACCTTCTGAGGTCAGTATCAGGCCCTACTGAAGCTGACAAGCCAATGGTCATCGAGTTGGCTGTTGCAGCAATGGAGGAACTAGTGAGAATGGCTCAGGCTGGAGAACCTCTGTGGGTTCCTAGCGGTGATAACTCAACTGAGACTCTAAGCGAGGATGAGTATGTAAGGGCCTTCCCTAGAGGAATTGGACCAAAACCGTTGGGATTGAAATCTGAAGCTTCAAGAGAGTCTGCTGTTGTTATCATGAACCATATTAACCTGGTTGAAATTCTGATGGATGTGGTAGGATTTTCTTCAAACTGATAATATTTACTTTTCTTGGTTTTTACATAAAATATCATTCATTATTCAATTTGCCTTTTTCAGAATCAATGGTCAAATGTGTTCTCCAGCATTGTTTCGAGAGCATTGACCTTGGAGGTCTTGTCAACTGGTGTAGCAGGCAATTATAATGGGGCTCTCCAAGTGGTACATGCCTGAATCTTTCACTTGAGTTTCCACCTATAATCTTTACATGAATCAATATTTTGTGGCCAATATGTTGCATATAAAAGTAGTGGACATGCCTAATATCCCCTTTGTTTCAGATGACCGCAGAGTTTCAGGTCCCTACACCTCTTGTTCCAACTCGTGAGAACTACTTTGTGAGATACTGTAAACAACATGCTGATGGAACTTGGGCTGTTGTTGACGTTTCTTTGGACAATCTGCGCCCTACTTCAGTGTCAAGATGCAGAAGAAGGCCTTCTGGTTGTTTGATTCAAGAATTGCCTAATGGCTACTCAAAGGTTTATTTGCTATCACTTTTTAGTACTATCAGTCACTGCATTGGTTAATCACAGCAATAAAAATTAATCTTTCAGCTTTTATAGGTTATGTGGGTTGAACATGTTGAGATTGATGACAGAGCCGTTCACAGCATATATAGAGCACTAGTTAATTCAGGCCTTGCTTTTGGGGCAAAACGTTGGGTGGCAACACTAGATCGGCAATGTGAACGACTTGCAAGTGCAATGGCTAATAACATTCCAGCGGGAGATGTTGGGGGTAAATGAAAGACATACTATGTGCACCACTCCGTGATTTAAGTTTAAGTTATGCTACGTTTTCTAGAGTATTTAGTTGCTAATGATATGACTTTCTGCAGTCATCACAACTCCAGAAGGCAGAAAAAGTATGCTAAAACTGGCTGAGAGAATGGTTATGAGCTTCTGCGCGGGTGTTGGTGCTTCAACTGCACATACATGGACAACTTTGTCAGGGAGCGGTGCTGATGATGTGAGGGTCATGACTAGAAAAAGTATGGATGATCCAGGAAGACCTCCAGGGATTGTTCTAAGTGCTGCAACTTCATTTTGGTTACCTGTTCTTCCTAAAAGAGTTTTTGATTTTCTTCGCGATGAGAACTCCAGAAGTGAGGTATCATCCTGTTTTAATCAATGTGAAACACTTCATAAAATTGTTCCTATCCCATCTTTGACAATATTAGTGGGACAAAGGGAGTAGTAAATGATAAACACCAGAAATGTAAAAAGGACCCTCAAT
Organism: Coffea eugenioides; assembly: GCF_003713205.1. NCBI lineage: Eukaryota > Viridiplantae > Streptophyta > Magnoliopsida > Gentianales > Rubiaceae > Coffea > Coffea eugenioides. The sequence goes on along the minus strand of NC_040036.1, from coordinate 10,935,619 downwards.
GCATTCTTTATTCATTTGTTTCTCCTGATATATGTCTTCCTTCTCTTCAATCACCATAATTAACATCCTATTGTCATTAGATTAGATTCTGGAAACACAATCCGCACCAACAGTATAGCAGTATGCATTTGCATATGTTAGTAGCATCAGATAAAAGTAGATTTTATGGCCAGCCTTACAGTGGTATAATTCATTTTCAGGCTGGAGTTATAAGTAGTGACTACAAATGATTTACATGTAATGCAAATGAGTGAATGGCTTTTAAATCAGTACAGTTATTAGAAAGAATTCCTAAGCTCCAGACGTGTGCTATTAGACAAATTTATTAGCTTTCTAATGTAATATGCATGTCATGTGGATGATGGTAATATTTTTTGTACCTGATAGAGTACGTAACTGATTGACATTTTTGCTGTACTTACAGTGGGATATCCTTTCAAATGGTGGCCTAGTTCAAGAAATGGCACATATTGCAAATGGCCGGGACCCAGGCAACTCCGTGTCATTATTGCGTGTGAATGTAAGCCCTAAATTCTGCAGTATGTTTTGGTTGAAATTTTAATTGAAAATCATCCTTTTTGAAAAGGGTTAAAGATATACCCCTACTGACTGGCCAAAAATGTTGCAGAGTGCAAATTCAAGCCAAAGCAATATGCTTATATTGCAAGAGAGTAGCACTGATTCAACAGGCTCCTATGTTATTTATGCTCCCGTTGACATTGTTGCCATGAACGTGGTCTTGAGTGGTGGAGATCCTGACTATGTTGCTCTCCTACCATCTGGTTTTGCTATCCTTCCTGACGGACCTATGAATCAAGGAGGAGGAGCAGGAATTTCTGAGGTTGGCTCTGGTGGAACTCTCCTAACTGTTGCATTTCAGATATTAGTTGATTCAGTTCCAACAGCAAAACTTTCTCTCGGATCAGTGGCAACTGTTAATAGCCTTATCAAGTGCACAGTTGAAAGGATTAAAGCAGCATTATCATGTGATAAGGCATGATCCTAAAGCATTTAGGCAAGGTAAGCCTTCTTGAAATTTACCTTTCATAGCACTTGATAACTTTCTTGCAGCTAGATGAGTTAGTTCAGATTGTATAGTCTTAAAAAATGCAGGATGTAGGAATAGTGCCTTGATCACATAACTTTAGAGTATACTAATAAAAGACTCAAAGCAGTCAATCACAACACTTTATCCACTGCTACTTTCCCTCAAATTTGTAGTGAAGGGTGAAACTGAATCTATATTTGTGTTTGTACTTCAGAAGACTAGAGGGAAAGAAGGATGAGCTTAGCTTTGGATTCTGGGAGCTATGGAGAAGAGTCAAGAACGCACCACTTGCAATCCTTGCCGTGTGGTGTTTGCAAGAAATGAGAAAAGCATTTCACCACCCTGCAAGGGTAAAAGGTTCGGGTATTGACTTGGCCTATCAATGATTCAAGTAGACAGAAACCTTCTTTCGGAGCAACAATACTCCCATTTTGCCTGTGTTTTTGTTTTAGTATTAGTAGGGATAGGCCTTCCTACTTATATGTACGTGTTTTAAGAAGATGTTTAAGTAGCTTTCTGAATGCTAACAGACCATGGTTTGCTTGTCTATCAAAACTATGCTCTTTATATCATTAGCTTGTAGTCTATTTATCATTTTCATCATGCTGACAAGGGGGGAGAGAGAGAGAGAGAGCCTCAAGTTCACAATCCACCAATGATGACTTAAACCTTGAAGCTAGTTAGTGATGGGCTAACCTCTGATATATCTGTTTCAAACCATTTCTTCATATTCGTTTTCTCCAGAAAAAAATATCTTTAAAAAAATTGGCTAACACTAAAGCAAAAGAGGAGAAGTGAGATGGATTATCTAGATAGGAAAAAGGGTTAAGAGTTCGAAGAGCTACGATCTATGTATCGGGTTCTTCCGAGATCCAACACCATAAGACTTTCATTCTTTTTTTCCCCCATCTTTTTCTCTCGATACATAAAGCACATGAATATTAAGGTGGGGATTCTGTATTAAATGGTTGTCTTTTTCATTGTGAGATTCAACTGTGGAATAAAAGAGGAACGGTTGTCATTAGGTGTAATGAAGTATGAAATGCAAGGCAAGGTTATAACTTCCACAAAAAGATGCCTTTTGCACAACAAAAAGCTTGCCAGTTGTGTGATTGCATTCGATGAAACAAAATTTTCAAAGAATCCTTAAAATGTTAGAAATCATGCTCATTTTTCATCCACAACCATGCAATAAGTAATTCAGCGACAATTCACTATTTTTTTTTTTCAAATTAAAGTTCAATAATTCTAATTTAACTCCGTTTCTTGGCATGTTGCAAATCCATTATCTGCATCTTCTAAAAGTCAAAGCATAAATTATGCGAACATTTGTCTGACCCCCATTGCAATGACAACACAAGACAATTCTAGCACCTGACCGTGTAGATTGTCCTATTCTGCTGGTCTGTCCAAGAAATTCTGAAAAAAGACATCAGGACTCAGTTCATACAGAGAAGAAGAAAGAAAGAAGTCTATGGTCACACTAATCACCTATCAATGTCCCAGCACGTATCTGCGAGAAAAATTAGCTAGCCAAGTGCGAAATGCATCATTTCCTAACAAGTTATGCTTCAGGATCAACATCGGTGTCGACAGGTAGACTATTTGAAGCCAATAAGTAACCAACTGAGCTAGCTCAATTGGCCACAGGAAGGGGCTTTTGTTCCTCCTTGGGTGTTGGGTGTGGGTAAGGGATTCGAAATCTCTTGCCAGCATTTGCTGTTTAGAATTTCTTGAAACATTTGTTGAGATAATTCAGTTCCCTCCGAGTTTTCAATAGCTTAGTTGGATCCAACCCCAACCAACCGTATCCCTCTTCCCTATTCCCCCTAATATATGATCAGTTATCAAAATGTTGTACTCAAAAAAAAAAAAAAAAAAAAAGGCAATAGGTAACAAGATAGGTGGAATATTGATGGCACTTTATTTTCTGTTAATGACACTCAATTTTCTTCAAGTACTTTGGAAAAGTATACAAAGAAAATGGAGTGTCATTAACAATTAATAGTCATAAGATAAACTCACTTCACACAATGAAGTGAAGTTTTACTTTTAAGCCAATGTAAGCTGCACAGTTATACGTGAGTATTTTTTAAAACTCCATTATGATTTTTTGGACATTACGAAATATTTGTGACAACATATCACATCGGGGTGTAAATGCGTCTGACTATCAGAATTGGAAGCACAACCGTATTAAACGTTTTATGAATTTGAAAACCAACACATGTTCTCAAGTTTCAACCTACTGCCAACAACAATTAGCTTCTGCCCACTGACCTTCCATATACTACTTAGTTGTAGACCCTTTATGCATGTAATTTAATGTAAACGTCTTACTGATAAGAATATGGTGTACCTATGAATATTCAGTGTGCTTCTACAAGCAGAATGTGATCTGTAAATGACACAGCTCTGTTTTTTTAACGACACAAACTTTGTAAATGACAACGAAGTCCAACTTAATTGGTAACACGCTTTATAGTGACTAATAGGTCCCTGATTCGAGTAATCAACAAGGTAGGTGAGGTTTCACAATTCATCAACTTAAAAATAAAAATGACAAAATGGAGTACATGTGTGAACAGAAAACTTGACAAAAACATAATGATCAAGCATTCAGAAATCAAAATTGAATTAATCAAGATCAAGCTCTGATTACCACCATAGGCTTCCTTGTTCTAAAAACCAGTTCGTGTAGAATAGCTAATGGAAAAGCCAAAGAAAAGATTTTACATTGCCACTGACCAATAGGATGTTACTGGCCTGAGCTTGCATTCAAGTGAAAGCAAAAAGGAAATGATTGTAAGAATATCTGAATTTTCTTCCCTCTAAATTGAGACTGCATGCTTGGTGGATGGGACGAACGTGTATCAGTTGAGAAATTCAGCAATCAAATGGTGTCATAACACCAAGCATTAGCGTGACTGCATTTTCTAAAACAGTTTTCAAAGTATGTGCAATAGGCAGTACATGAGACGGTAATTTGGTCAAAAGAAGAAGTGAATATATAACCTCATATTTCTGTATCTTCTTGTAGAAAAATCAAGGAAAAGCATGACACGTATACTGTTGTGGAAGCTGATTAAACAAGCACCATGAATCAGATGCTACATGTACTATCGCTGAATTCTGGAACAGAAGCACAGCAGGGTGGACTAAAAACAGTCTTTGGTGCCAGAACATTTGACAGATTTTACGATAACAACTCCTTAAAAATTCACTCTCTCTTGTGAGAAGTCATCTCAAATCTGAACCTTTCATGCATAAAGCGGTCACAGAAGAAATAGTTTAAGAAATGAAAAAAAGATGGTGGTTGAAGGCTGTTGTGCTTTAAATAAACCCATAAGAATAACAGATGAAATAGCTAGGTAGGTGTGCTTTAGAGTGCATCAGATACAAGTGTACAAAAATTGGTTAGATTTCTTTGAATTCTGCTTTACATTCTCTTAAAAGGAGCAGGTCAGATTACAGACTATATATATTCAAGCACGATATAGAAACTGGGGACAGCAAAGGAAGCTACTACTAGTTCTTGAGTTTTCTTCTTTGCCTCAAGAGTTAGGGTGCCAAAGTTGTACTAATGTCCTCGTTAATTAAGTTGAACATGTCAAATTCTATTCAGTTAATTTGCTGCACCACATCTGATTAGTCTTTTGACACTATACAAACGCAGCAAATCACATTATTAATTAAACAAATTTTATTAGCTCCAGTTCTCTAATACGGCTGACATCATGTTCATTTTCATGATAATTCTTAATTTGTATTTCCAATTGTTGAGGATAAGTCTTTGCCCCCCAAAAAAGATATCAGAAACTATGACAGAAAAAGGTAATGTTTTTATGAATCTAATGCGTTTGATTTTCCTCAAAGTATAAGATATATGCAAGCATGTGAGATTAATTTTACCCCTTGCCAATATATTCAACAACTCAATTCAAAGTTAATCCGTTCAATGAGTTCTTGAAGTCATTACAGAAACCTCAGGCCCCCACCTAAGGTATATGCATGCATGCTGAACGCACTTGTGCCAAATAACACGCGATGCCTGCAATGTGCCAAGACTATGTTAATAACAATTACACGAGAAAAATATATTATAACAAGGAAATTGCGTATTAATTAGGACAAATTACATTTTAGCCTCCTGTGGTTTTCGCAAAAACCACATAACCCCATGGTTCAAAAAGCTATATATAAACTCCCTGTGGTTTGGGTTGAAGTGTCAAATAGACGGAAAGCACCCACCATGACGTTTCGTAGGTAAAATGTCCAAATTACCCTGATATAAATACAAAAAGGAAGCAGATGAAGTCAGATTTTTCCAATTTTCCCTTGCATCTTTGTAGTGAGAAAGAGAGAGAAAAACATCACCGAGAATGAAGGAGAGAAAATTTAATCTAGAAAATTAAAACCATAGATCTACCATTGAAGATCAAAAAGTAGCTGTGAAAGAGTATCACAAAAGCTATTGTTGTGTCCGGTAAGTTTTTCGACATCAGTTTAGCATATGAGATGGAACTTGAGCATTTTGAATAGAAGCTGTCGGGCTTTGGGAATTTAATAAATCAGTGATTATAATGCTTAAGCGTTGATTAATTTAAGATTTTGCTGCTTTGGGACAACCTGTACTAGCAGTAGAAGGTAAAGAAGGAAGAGGATGATGAAAAGGACGGAAAAATGGAGGGTTGGCACCACCTTACCAATCCAACCGATGGTGGGCTGTGGGAAAGCAAGCAGATGCAGGTGGTACACGTAATTCTTCCTGCCCACAAATTCTGGTCTACCGAAACTTAGCAATATGACATCACTACCTTATTATTTGCAATTTGCCCAAATTACAGCCGATCTCAAACTTGCGAAGTACACTACTTGAGAAAGGTTACTTTAAAAAGGAAAAGAAAATGAAAAGAAGCCAGCTTCAATGTTGTTCGAATTATAATCGGAATTGCGTCATTGTCTGGTTAGATCTAAAATCCAGCACAGACGAGAGAGGTGGGTGGTGGCCTAAGCGGCTTTGCCTAACCTATTTGAAATTATGATGGTTACATGGCCGCCGCCCCTGTGGTGCTGAAGCTGACTCATGACGGCCCTGCTGATGCAAATTACACGTCTTACTACTGCTAGCGAAAGCTTTTCCGGCCACCACCGCTTTTGATTTTTTCTCAATGGATATGTTCTGGGCTTTCTGGTTTGGTTTCTCCGTTAAATGTATTGCCTTCACCAACATTCAATGGAAAGTCAACTACAAAGCTCTTTCGGTTGATGAAAAGAGACGAGGAGCAGAGATCTAGGCTTTATTGGGTGCGATAAAATGGTCAGGGTCATATGGGAATGTTTCTTATTGTTACCAGTTGTTGAAGCCCGTTTAATCCACGAATCGTCACGGTGAGTGTTTTCTGTTTATTTGACACTTCAACCCAAACTACAGGGAATTTATGTATAACTTTTTAAATTATGGGGGGTAATGTGGTTTTTGCGAGAATCACGTGAAGCTAAAATATAATTTGCCCTATTAATTAAGAAAAATCAACTGTCGTTTACCTTTTGGAATTATCAAGCAACTGCTTTTCCCCACTAAATCATTGCAATTTTGGCATATTAATTTCGGTGGATAAGGTGGTGGTCTGGTAGCCCAAATGGATTGATAACATCGAAGCGATAATGGGCCACAGATTTGTGGCTGCGCCTTAGCGTCTGTTGAGTCTCCGTCTCGCCTCGCTTAGGGATGCAATCATGTGCAAGAATGGGAAGTCCCGCCACTCTGATGGGGAATTCGGGAGACGATCCATCAAAATCCGAAATACAATATATATCATTTTTTTTCTTTTTATTTTTGGTATTGTTCCAAGATTAATCCATTGTTGCAAAACCCAAATACAATGTATCCTTTTCTGTGCCTTGTGGCATTTTCTGGCAACAACATCTTCACCCTTTCTCTCCGTTATTGCAGTTTTTGGTAATATTTGAAAGGAAGGTACACCTAGAATTTGTTTACTTCCTTCAACATAATTTTGATTCACTTAGAAAGCAAAAGGATAAATTATTCATTTGACTCTTTATTGATATAGATAATGTTAATGTCCCTAATAGACACTAGTTAACTAGTGATTAAGAATTAAATTTGGAAAGTATTTTTATATAATTTTTTTTCTCTTTTAATAGAGAAGCACTGGGATTTAAAAAGAGAAGAAGGTGAAGAGGGAATAGAATGTTGGTCCTCTAAATTCTCGAACTTCAACGTTAATCATTAGATCAAAAGTATTTATACACAAGTATTCAAGCTCCAAGTTTTTATCTTTTTCTGGGATGCGCATGATGTTGTGAAACCTCTCTCGACAATAGACTTGGTGGGGTAACTCATCATAGAAATCTTGCAATGTGATGGCATTAGGCTTGCTTTCATATTGGAAACAAAAGAAAAAAGGCAAAGAAGAAAAAAAAAAACAAAGTAAATGGTAGACATTACAATTCAGTAAATTACAGCTAAACTCACAGATTATGATCATGATCTGAGACTTGAATTTAATATTTCTAATTCCTGAGATCTAAATCTTAATTATCAGATTAAAGGCTCTATCTATATTTTATTACTAGTGAATAGATCTTAATTGGGCTATTTGTTGGAATTTTAACCCACATGATTTGAACAACACAAATTAGTCAAGGCACAGGAAAGATGAAGAAAATAAAGGCTGTAAAAAGGAAGGAAACAAGAATCACCACCTTTGTTTTGGAGGCAACCCAAATCTACCTTGTATATAAAAAGAAAGAGAGGTTACTGTAGCAACCTCTTTTTTTTCCAAGTGTATAGTGTCTTATTTTGACAAGTGTCAGTTTCTTATTGTAGTTGAATTTTTTCTCCACTATTTTTTTTATTAGTCAAAAGTCATAAATATCTCTCCTTCCAATTCTTCTTTTTTTCCTTTTTCTGTCTTTACTTTTAACCTTCATCTCCCCTTTCAAATTTTTTCTTTATAATTAATTATACTAAGATTATTTTCTTACTATTTTTTTAGATAATTATTATTGACCTGGAGAGGTGTCGCAACAATCAACTGATTTATAGTGTCACTTCCTATTCCATCAATTTTAACTTTGAGTAAATCCTATATATACTGACAGTATATACACTATCACCGTTTGATTCATGACATGTGTGCAAAAGTTAAATTTTAAATTCAAATTTTGCATGGTTGTCATTCATCCAACGCTGACAGTGTGTACACTGTTAATGTAGGAAAGATTAATCCTTTAACCTTTTAATTAAGTCTTTTGCTTTTTCTTTTTCTTTTTTCCTTCATCCTAATTCTCTGAGCACTATCAGTGTAGAAAAGATTAATCCTTTAACCTTTTAATTAAGTATTTTGCTTTTTCTTTTTCTTTTTTCCTTCATCTTAATTCTCTGCCTTTCCTCATTCCGCTCAATCAATGCATTTTTTCCTTTTTCCTCTATAAGTAATTGAATGTATGTTTTTCTTGCACGGGAATGGATATTTCTTTTATTCCATTGTTCAAAAATCAAATCATGATCATCTTTTTGTTTAGGAGAAATATAGACTATAGACTATTTACCTCCACTACTCCTACTGTCTGGTATATTTCATTTTCTTTTTATTCCTATTCTTCCTTCGTTTCACACTCCCAAATATGGACTTAACTTTTTTTATTAACTGTATTTTATTTAGCCTTTATCATTTTTCTTTTTTTGCCTCTTTATTCTGTTACCTTGGTGTATTTATTTATTTTGGCTTGATTTCCTTGATATTGATTGAGCTTTCCATTATTTTGATTCTGCAAATCGATTTTCCTTTTTTGCGGTTTGTCTTAAATCTAAATGCAAAATTTATTTTTTGCAATTCTAATGTTTTAGTTCCTTTTTAATGCATAATTGAATCTTGCACTTCCTTTACTAGTTCTTGGTGTATTGAATTTTTTTACCCTTTTTATGCATTGAAAAGCCTTTCATTCAACTTTCTTGCAAGTTTTATTGTGAATTTGTAGGATAGAAATTTTTACATGATGGTGGTATCTTGTTTGAAAAAGAAATAATTGTGAAATTTTATGCATTTGTAATTATAATGGCATGATACTTGAGTTTTATGAAGTATGTATCATTTATGTTAGTATTGAACTGGTTTTACATTTCTCATATGTTTGGTTTTTGAATTCTTTGCTGTTGTTTGTCCATACAATATAGTATATGTCTCCATTGCATCACAATAAGCAAGTTGGAGCAAACTTTTGAAACATTCCACTATATATAAACTTTTTTAGACTCATTTTTTGACAATTATAATTTCTTTTTATTTGAAAGCAAATTATAGTGTAATGAATTTTAACCATAATTTTATAGATGGGCCTAGACTATGCTTGCATAGTCTGGTTACTTCTAGAATTAGTATAACACAAAACCTCACCTCAACATGACGGTATAGGACACGTATATAGCAAAACTAATATTCCGTTTGATAAAACTGAATCTGAATTCTGAAGTTTGAATTCTGAAATCTGAATACTTAAATAATTAATTTGCTGAATTTTAAGTACTGAAAAGAAATATATGAATGTCTGAATTTTAATGTTAAACCTCTTTATACTGTTTGATAAACATTTATAACTGAATGCTAAGTTAAATTTGACAAATTTGCCCTTATATCTTTTCATTCAAAAAAGAAATAGAACCTATGATTTAATTAGCTAAAAATGTCAGGTATGAAAATGATAATATTTATTTTTAAATCAAATTAATATAAAAGATGAAATATATTATATGAGTAGTATGAAGAATATGTGAAAATCATTCAAAAGGGAGAAAGAGAAATAGAAAATTATTAGATAGAGAATATTAGATTATTTAATTAGATAAGAATTTTGAACATAATTAACAAACACGGATAGATTTGGTAGATAAGATAAGATAATTGAAGTAATTCTATTGATTCCTATCAGAATTAAGCATTCAGTTAGGATTCTTGTACTGAAAAAAATACACACAAGTTCAGCACTACTTAACAAGTTCAGCAAATGGATTTTCATTTATCAAACACTCAAAACATCTGTATGTCTGAAAAAATTCAGATTCAGCACTTTTTTATGTTATCAAACAGAACCTAAGTCGGCATTCGGCAAATTTGGGACCAGACTCAACGGACTTAATGAAACTAACAAAGACTAACAAAACAACCCTACCAAATTAACTACTTAAAGCAAGTTAATTAGGAACCGACAGAAACATCCTAAGGACTAAGTAAGCCCTGATCCTATACACTGACTTTTAAAAAATTAAGAACCATACAATCTACTAAAATAGACCAATGTTTTAATGCCACCTGAGCAATTTAATAAATTTTAATGCACAAATTAATGATGTTAAACAAATCAAACACTTTGGTATTTAGACTTGTTTAATTATTTTGACGAGTTTAAAATTTTGTTTAAATTTGACTTATTACTTTTCGAGCGGAGCTTGAACAAGTTTGTATCTAGTCAAATTTGATTTGAACTTGAGTGATTTGAATTTTTTACATATAAAATTTTACTTTTATGCTAATCGAGCGCTGATCGAATTGAATTTGAACGTTTATCAAATACAAAATTCTATTCAATTTTAGTTTAATTAGTTGGGAAACTAAACTCAAACAAACTCTTAGCAAGTTGAGTTCGATTTGAGTATCAAGTAATTTGATTTGTCTATCAACCCTACTCACAGAGAATATCAATTACATTTTGGGAGAAATAAAGTTTTGGTCCTCAATGTATTTGGCACTTGTGTAATTTTGGTCACTAAAATTTCAACAAAACAAATCTACTCCTCATTGTTTGATGCCTAGTACTATGTTAGTCCTTCAAGTTTTGTTAAAAACAACTCCAGTCCCTAATATTACCAATTTGAAGAAAATTTAGGATAATTGAACAATTTTTTCAAATATTGATGAAATCATTCACATGCAGTTATATGTTATGAATAAAATTTCTTAAAAAAGAAGCAAAATAGCAAGTAATCTTGAACAATAAGAATAACTCATGTAATGGTACGTCGTTAACTAATTAACTAAAAAATCAAAAAAAAAAAGAAAATTTGTAAATCCACATGCAAAATTAAGTATTAAGATTTTTTTTCTTGAGAGTAGTTGAGATAGAGAGTGAAAATAAGTTTCGAATTGATGAACGATATTCTGACTAATTTTAGTTTTTTAGATTAATTTTTTTCTTCTTTTTACTTGATAATTAGTCAACACATGAGTTATTAATCCTTGTTGTTTAGAGTCATAACTGGACGTGACTAAATTCTATCAATAATTGAAATAAATTCTTCAAATGTCCAAAATCTACTTTAAATTGGATACACTGAAGACCAGATTTGTCCTTGCCAAAACTTTAGTGACTAAAATTGCACATGTGCTACACATTGAGGACCAAATTTACTTTTGTTAAACTTTTAAGAACTAAAACTACACTGGACTAAATATTAAGGACTAAAACTATATTTTTCCTTGCATTTCAGCTCTATCGGTTCGATTTCTCATGCCAAAAGATTTTAATCAGCTCTTCTTCAAGTGCATTAAGAGCGAGTTGTTTCCATTATTTATCTCCATTTAAAGTTACATGACTGGAGTTATTCCATCGTATATTTCACATTTTGTCCTTTAGAATCTTTAGTATTATTCATTTAGATGGGATATTATCTTGGACCCCGTAAAAGTTTAATTGTATGAATTGATATATATAATGTACACAATTTACTGTACCTTTGATTGATGGATAGCTCCTCTCTTTTTGGTATAAATGAAAATGCAATCGAATTGACCTATTTTTTAAAATCTATTTTTTAAAAACTAATTTTTTAAATACAATGTTACAGTAATATATAAATAAAAATAATTTCAAAAACATTTCATCCACATAATATATCAAAAATAATTCACAAATACACCCAAAAAATTAAAAAATACTTAAATTCTACAAGACTACAACATCTTCTACCTATCAGCACCACCTACTACCACCACCACTGTCCCCTCCCTCTTCCTTTCTTCACCCCTTCCTCTCCTCCCTCTTCATTCTTCCTCTTCTTCCATTTTCCTCCTCTCTCTCCTCTTCCTCCTCTGATAGATGTCAAATTACCAAAATTAAAATTTTTACTCTAAAAATTTAAATTCAAATATAGCGGTGAGTTCGTTTATCTCCACAGGAACTAAATGATTTATTTCCTTCCAAATAAGAATTAAATAAGGGTTTGAGAAATTGAAATTAAAATAAATAGTTACCATAAATAAAAATAATTAAATTGAAGCAAATTAAATTTAAATAATAATAAACAAACTCATCTATTCAATAATAGCTAAGGAAATAATTTCGGAAGTGGTTCATACAACTAATTATTGATGCAATAATTATTTCATCTATTCATTAATATATAGGTTATAATTGCCAAATACACGATGACAACCAACTTTTTTCTTATCGTCTCAATAGTTAAGGTACACCCATTAACTATTTCCTTAATCAAAAAATAACTGTAGGTACGACCATAGAATTTAATTTCTTGATTGCATTAGAAACTAGAAAAACTCTGTTCTAATCAATAAACACATTATCAGTGTTTATTTCAATTAAATCATATGTTTTTCTAATAAGAAACCAATCACGCTAGTCGCCATTAATTTAAGGTAACTAAACAATTACGGATTTAACTATCCAAATTGGCGTTAGACAATTAGGTTGAATTTATTATCGGGCGTCCATGATATTCAAACAATAAAACAACTGTGAGAATTTAAATCAGAAAACATATGAATACTAAAGAAATAAAAGAAATGGATAAAAATAATTAGATCTCACAGCTGTAGTTGAACCAATTAGGTTGAATTTATTATCGGGCGTCCATGATATTCAAACAATAAAACAACCGTGAGAATTTAAATCAGAAAACATATGAATACTAAAGAAATAAAAGAAATGGATAAAAATAATTAGATCTCACAGCTGTAGTTGAACCAAATCCTCGGTTACTCCTTGACTAAAAAAAGAAAATTTAGCTGCTCATCATTGAGAATAAATTTCATCGACAAAAGTTTCATGAACATTCGATAATAGAAAAATGAAAGACAAAGAAAAGACGAAGAGAAGAGCTCTTCGTTTCTTTGATCTTGATGTCGAGAATAGTAGTTAGCCAAAAACTTCAAAATAAAACAAAGTCGTTGCCTTTTGGAAGTCCTAATAGTCAGTTGTGTCTCCCTCCTATTTTGTAGCTTTCTAAGTAAAATATACTTCCTAATTTTCCTCAGAAAAAGACATCCCAAATTGACAAAAGATAATCTAAATTATTTTTCAATACAATTTGGAAGCATGCTTCTTAGGTTTTCAACTTGAACTAGAAAATCGCCACGCACAGGAAAATCTCAAGCATTCGAAACTTGACAGTAATTTTTTATCTCACCCATGTCAAACTGGTAAAAAAAATTTCTGAAAAATGTCCCAATCAATCATATTTTGTTCACTTTCCTACAATTAAGACCATTAATCAAATATGAGTAAAATCTACCAATTAATACAATATTTGACCAAAATTAAGAAAAAATATTCATAAATTTAATAATAATTATGCACCATTCCTCCTCCCTTCCCCTTTTCTACCACCACCCACCCCTCCTCTCCCCCTTCCCCAATCTAATCTCATCTAGTTCGTGACAGGAAAGAGGGGCGGGGAAAGGAGGGGCGGGGAAGGTGGCGAGAAAGAGGAAGGGAAGAGAAAGAGGGAATGAAAAGACAAGAGGAGGATGGAGATGGAGAAAGAAAAGGGATGAGGAGAAGGGGGAAGAGAAAGGAGAAGGGAGGGGATGGTGAATGTGGTGGGTGGGGATAGTAGTGGTTGTAAGTGATAGTGTTAATTTTTAAAAAATATTCTAAAAATTTTTTAATTTTAAAAGATACCCAAAATATATTTCAAAAATTCCTCCAAAAAACATTACAAAAAATATCTACAATAAAAGTTTTTCATATACATTAGTATAATAAAATATTTCAAAAATATTTAATCCAAATGTAGGAATATTTCACAAATAGAAACTCTTTTGTCCATTTTACTTCCTATCTCTATCCGTTCTTTTTTTTTTTTGTCAAATTTGTGTTTTGTTCAATCACTACACTGTCAACCTAAATTAGAACATGCTCACGCATGCCCTGACGTCAAATCAACTACTTTATTGCATTATAAGTTGGGATAATTTCAAAAACCTCGACAATCTCACTATCCTCTCCTGAAATTTTAAAAATTTCACTTACTTCCCCTATAAATAGTGAAATAATGGGCAAACCCAATTTATTTTAGATTTTCCATCGCAATCCTGATTAAACTGAGGCATCCCACATCGAAAAGAGGAAAAGGAAAGGAATTGGTTTAAGAACGTTTAAGAACTTGGGCTTATGGACTACTTTGTAGTTTGGGTTAACCATTTTGAATCAGTGAATTTCGGTCCAAAAATTACTTGGGCTAACTCTTTGACTCAAATTGTGACAATTGGTATCAGAGTGAATCTCGCGTGGTCTCTGCACAAGATGAGTTTAAGCCAGCAAGTTATGGTTCCGACTATGTAAGGATGTGCAAGGAGTTAAGTATTGTGCGGGGCTAAATGCCATATTTGATGGAGACCACCTCTAAAACCTATGTAACTAAGTGCCACGTTAGACGGGGGCCAACTCTAGAGTCTGTATGAGCCACTTCTAGAGTCTGTACGCCAGGAAGTGCAAGGAGTTAAGTGCTGTGTGGAACTAAGTGCCACGTTTGATGGGGGCCACCTCTAAAACTTACGGAACTAAGTGCCACGTAATTATCTAATTAATTAATTAACTAATTAACTAATTTCTGTTTATCTAATTAACTAATTAACTAAAGCTGTTGTATGTCCGAAACTAACAAACTATTTGCATGTTAAACTAATAAACTAATAACTGCTTAACTAATTAACTAACTAATTATCTAATTAACTAATTAACTAATTTCTATTTATGTAATTATCTAATTAATTAATTAACTAATTAACTAATTTCTATTTATCTAATTAACTGATTAACTAAAGCTGTTGTCTGTCTGAAACTAACAAACTCTTTGCATGTTAAACTAATTAACTGCGATGGCCATCTCTAGAGTCCAAGTATGACCAAGCAGTGCCACCTCTCTTCTTGGTGGTGGATTGAGGTGTCAAGGAGTTTGGTTCCTATTGGATCATATGTGCCATGAATTTGACAGGGAGTCCAATAAATGTTAGATCAAGAAGCCAAGAATTGGCAAGAATTCAAAATCCAATTTGGATGTTGAAAAAGAGTAGGGCCACAATTTGAAGAAAAGGTGATCTTAAGTGTTAAGATGGGCTTGTATTGAGTATTGAAAGTGAGCTCGAAGAAGAAAGAAAAGGCGGTTATTATGTAAGTAAGGGTCTGAAACCTAAAAGTTTAACCTTTTGGATCAGAATTGGGTTCTTAACTTATATATTAGACTCTTTGATAGATGCTCTTAAGATATTTCTCCTTAATAAGTGGTATCAGAACTTCTGGTTGCGATACGAGTTTTGCGATGACATAAAATTTAAAAGATGAGAAAAATGAGATATCTCACAAGGAGTTTGATGGGGACCATCTCTAGAACCTACGGAACTAAGTGTCACGTTGAGTCGGGGGTCACCTCTAGAGCCGGTATAGGCCACCTCTAAAATTCGAATATGACCAAGTGGACAGTCTGAATTCTGAGAGATTTTGCAAGGACATAAAGTCGTAAAGATGGGAAGAATGAGGTATGTCACATCAGAAAGAGTAAGTGGAAAGGAATTGGTTTAAGAATTTGGGCTCACGGGCTACTTTGTAATTTGGATTAACCATTTTAAACTAATGAATTTCAGTCCAAAAATTACTTGGATTAACTCTTGGACTCGGATCGTAACATAAGTCATAGCCATCAGATCAAAATAAAAAATCCAAGAAATTGAACTGAGCATCAGAAAAAGGGATAATTTTAGAAACCTCCTCTGAAGTTAATTATCTTGTAATTATTTTAGGCCCAATCAATAATTAAAAAATGATATTAGGAGAGAGAAAATAATATGATTTCATCATTGTCCCTCATCTACTACATTATTTAATTAATTTAATACCAACCCACACATTAGAAAAAAATACTAAAATTTGCTGTTTATCATTAAGATCAAATCACATATAACATCAAAATAGTATATCAATCAAAAGCCAAGGAAATTGTTGAATTGGTCCAATTGGTCCCAAGCAGCAGTAGGTTTAGTTGATAAGGCAAGCCATCCATCCACGCACAGGTTTGGTATTTATCTCATGGTCGGCAGCATGCATTAGATCTAGACACGGACTGGTAGGTCCTCGTTCTCGTCAAGAAAAGCTCTCAGTTCTGGGAAAGAAAGCAACAGGTCATGACAAAGTTCATTGGATTGAGCTAGCTAGCTTTTTTAGTTTAAATCTGGGAAAGAAAGATAATGGACCAAAGTTCATTTGATTGGAACTGCTAGCCACTTTTTTATTTTTTATTTTTTTGGCAAACATAATTTTCAAGAGCACTCGTGGCCAATATAATATATCCACATCCAACATAATATATCTAGGAAAACCCAACTTTGCATGTTTCAAACGAGTGACAACTAATATGCTAATCCTCGTCCTACAGGTGGCCAATTACAAATCGCATTATATAGGCGTCAAAGTCGTACAAAAGCAGAGTATTAGGATCTCTGGTCGGTTGATGTTGCTAATAATCACATGGAACTCGCGTACCACGTAACATCAACAAGGCAAACGAAGCATGAAATATCTCATTTAATAAGAAAGGGAGGCCCGCCTGGTGTTTGCAGTTGAAATCGGTATTTATAAGTGCTCCACCAAGGAGTCCAAAACCATGCAAACTAGTGGCAGTGGAACGAATTTCTCCTCTTCTTTTGAGCAAAAGAATACACCCCTTATAAACTAGATGATCATGGCATCCAGTCCTCGGAATGTTTTCCTACAAGGTGGAAATACAACAGAATTTAGTGAACCAGTACTGAAGTTGAGAAGACTACCCTTTAGTGCCCCATTAGGATCACCATATATAAAGGCTGCTGACCGTCCCCGTGCCCCTATTTCTTGCTCGGCAGTAGCTGATAAAATGCCAGCAACAGTTGGGGGTGCACTTGACTCCAATTCCCTAACTACTAGACGGTTAATGACTCAGACATTCATTGACCAAGCTGAACTGATGACAGTTTCTAGTACAGGAAAATTCGGACGGTTTGGGGGAAAGTTTGTGCCCGAGACGTTAATATCTTGTTTGAGCAAGCTTGAAGCCGAATTCATCTTGGCTTTGCATGACGAAAATTTTCAGGTTTGTCCGGTACTGTCTATGAATGGTGTATACAAGTTTTAGTGTTTGAGCTAGAATAATGTAATAATGAATACTAGATTTTTTTATTTTTTTTTTTCTGTTTTACTTTCAGGAAGAGCTTGCAACAGCATTGAGGGATTATGTGGGCCGAGAAAGTCCGCTGTATTTTGCTAAGAGGCTGACAGACTATTACAAAAACAGTGAAGGAAAAGGGCCAGAGATTTATTTGAAAAGGGAGGATCTTGTGCATACAGGAGCTCACAAGATCAATAATGCCATAGCACAAGCAATGCTTGCAAAGCGAATAGGCAGGAAAAGAATAGTGGCAGCCACTGGCGCCGGTCAGCATGGTGTTGCCACAGCTGCTGCATGTGCTAAACTTTCTCTTGAGTGCACGATATTCATGGGAAGTGCAGACGTTGGAAGACAGGGGGCGAATGTGCTGCTGATAAAAAATCTTGGTGCTCAGGTACGGAAATACCATGTCCACTCGAATTGCCTCCACCCCCACAAATTACACGTCTTCTTTGCACTGATTCTTTTTAGTCATGTTTGTTGTATGAAACTAATAAGGTTACAAAAGAAAAGGGAAAAAAAAAAGTAGTCTAAACTAGAGAGCATTTCATATATATATATATATATTGGTTTTAAATGTCATTTTCTGGGGTATATAAAATAAAACCTACTAGTATTATCGACGGAAATGAGTATATTTGGCTGGAAACCGCTAAAAAGGATGAGATAACAGGGACGTCATTATCAATTCTATATTTAGGACACGTAGAATCAGTCAAAGTTTCCTTTTGGTATACTAAAACAAAGATATACAAATATTAAAAGTGTGTTTGGATTGAAGATTAGTTTGGCATTTTTTTTTTAAATAACATTTTAGTACTTTTTTTGATGTGACATATTGAGATCAAAAGGGTAGATGAGATGATAAAAATGTGAATAAAAAACATGTCTTTGATGCAAGTAGTAAAAAAAAAAAAATTATAAAGCATCAGCTGTACTCTTTCATGATTTCATCCTTAGCTTCAATTTCTCTTTTTAATTAGCAACCTAGACCTTTTAACTAAAAACTGCATTGTAATTGTCCTCAAACAAACAAACCAAATGTTCTTACTAGTAATTTTTTTTTTATTCATCGATTTGTGAAAAATGGAACAAATAAACACATACCTTTTCAGAATTAATTTGACTTGTTTGTACTTGAGGGTGAAAGATTTTTAGCACGAACTGCCAGTTCTCATAATAGGACAGCAAGCCAAACCTGATATATCCATGTGCATAAACCTACAGGTTAAAGTTGTGGATGGAAGCTTCAAGGAAGCAATGTCTGAAGCAATCCGGGATTGGGTAGGAGATCTGGAGACGAGCTATTTCTTGTCGGGCACTGCCGTAGGGCCTCACCCCTGTCCAACCATCGTTCGCGAATTCCAATCTGTAATTGGAAAAGAAACCAGAAAACAGGCAGAAGAAAAGTGGGGTGGCAAGCCAGATGTGCTGGTGGCCTGTGTAGGGAGTGGATCAAATGCACTGGGGATGTTCCATGAATTTATTAGAGATGAAGATGTGAGATTGATTGGAGTTGAGGCAGCTGGGGTTGGATTAGATTCAGGTGCACATTCAGCAACCTTGGCTAGAGGAGATGTAGGTGTTTACCACGGGAGCATGAGCTACTTGTTGCAAGATGAGGAAGGCCAAATTATTGGACCACATTCCATTGGAGTAGGGTAAGATTCCTCACAACACTTGATATTTCATATTTGTTGCGCTGACTTTATGTGCGGTTCATATTCAAGTGCTGATCCAATTGTCAAAATTCGAATTTGCAGCTTGGAATATCCAGGAGTCAGCCCAGAATTGAGCTTTCTCAAGGACAATGGACGTGCTGAATTTTACGCAGTCACGGATGATGAAGCTTTAGATGGTAATATCGATCTTATTATAGAGTAGCAATAATTCGGATTATGATTTTATATCTATCTATTTACATTTGAGTTAATATTATATACAGTATCACGGTTAAATATATACGATACACGGTAAAAAAAGTGTTCAATTTCAAATTTTAATTCAAACAAATTATCGTGCATCCAACGATGATAATACACACACACATATATATATATACACCGTTAGTTAGTATATAGATTAGAACATTAATTTTTTTTTACGTTTCGTTATGCATTTATATTTGATTACAGAACTGATCAATCACTTGCGTGTCGAATTGACTGGTTTGCAGCTTATCGAAGACTTTGTCAATTAGAAGGAATATTCCCCGCCTTGGAAGCTTCTCATGCACTTGCTTATCTCGAAAAACTTTGTCCCGGTTTAGAAGACGGAGCCAAGGTGGTCGTTAATTGCAGCGGCCGTGGAGACAAAGATGCTGCAACAGTCTATAAGCATAACGAAGAACGGGTGTGAGCCACAAATATATGGCTCAATTTCTCTAGTTTAAATCCAAAACAGAAATCTTCGTGATCAAATACTTGACAAAATATGTCAAAATATATGCAGATCATACGTGGAAAGTTAGTTGACCGGTTCAATAGATAGAAAAAAAAAAAAGTACGGATACAAAATGGCATTGAGCAAAATCTTTGTGAACTATTGATGCCATTAACCCAATAACTTAGGCTTCGCTTGGATTAGCTGTGTTTTGGGAGTGTTTTTGAAATATATTATGATTTAAAATTTTAATGAATACTTTTAAAATTTTATAAAACCTTATAGCCACCCACCACCACCCTTTTCCTTCTTCTCTCCTCCCTCCTTCTTCCTCCTCACTCTTGCCTCCTTTATACTAGTGTTTCTTTTTCCATTTTTTTCCATTTTTATATAGCAATTTCAAAGGTTCATGAGAGCGAGCAACTGTTTGACATTTTCACAAAGCTAATGGCCACAGAAACAATCAGCAAATTGCAAAGTAAAGGGGGGAATGGGAATAATTAGTAAATGGTAATTTTTTTTTTTTTTTAATCTAGAAATGTCTAACCTACAAAAATCTAGTTTTAAGTCTTTAAAGACAAATTTGAGGACTATCCAAACAAAGATGAAAATAATTAGAATAATTGAAGTCATAGCTTCGAATAAAAGTTGGTGGTGGTTACTTAGATGAGAGTGGAGAAGATGGGCTGCTTCATGGACAAAGCTCCAACCATCCAACCCATCGACATGGTTGTAACTTGTAAGCAATGTTTTACTAAAACCCAACCCGGATTGGGACCGACCAGTTTTATTTCTAGTCCAGGCAAAGCCCTCAAACCCAATGGAAGCAGAAGAACAGTTCTCCATTTTGATTGAAATTTCAATCGGGTCAGCTGCAATGATTCGTTCGGGTCATATTTAACTCTAATTCAACACAAAATCTTGCAAATTTTGCTAACTAATCTCATTAAATGACATGCTACATTTAATTCTTGATAATCAGAATGCATGATTGCCCCCACTGATTAGATAAAACATTTATTGCTTTGTCACAATCCTCTCTCTCCCCCCTAATAATGTTTTTGCTCTCTATCATATTTTCTACGTCATTGCCTTTTATTTCTTTCATACCTATCTTACAAATTCCTACTTTTTATTTAAATTTTGATTATTTACCAAATTTTATTTACTTGCATCGTCAACAAATTTTTCAACTACCTTTTTATATCATATACATCACATTAAAAATGTGCTATAGAAGTTTTTTAGAAAGTTATAGTGGCCACCAAAAAGGGGATTAAGTCCCTCTTTAGACTATAAATCGAGGGTTTGAACCCCACCTGTCCTGCAGTAAAAAAAATCTAAAGAAAGTGACTGAACACTCCTTTGATCTAGTTGGGCCCGTAAACCTACTAGCCCCTTGTACAATTTCTTTAGACTCCCCCTCTTTGTAGAATAAGATAGATTATGGATCGTTATAACAACAAAAAAAAATCTCAAATAATGTACTATCCAAACACAAATCATTTTAAGTTTATGAGTCATATAAATGAAAAGCAACTTTCCATCCATTTGAATGTCCTTTTCAAAACAGGCAAAGCCATGCTAACTGGTTAAATGGGGTGACCAGAGCCATTTAATGGAAGACTACCAGTGTGACATAATTAGACGAGTGCCATAAATCTTTCCTAGAGAACGCGGCCGGCAATCAGTTTTCTATCACATTAGTCTTTTTGTTCTTTTTTCAAGCTAGTATTACTGTAAACATTTTGTTTACCTCTTGCCATTAAGTCAGATCTTTTTATACCTGTTATATTTTGGTTAAACCTTCAAATAACCCTATCTACGCCAATATTGTGCCAAATTAAAAAAGAAACAAGGCAGAGACCAAGTATCATACATTCTGGCAAGACAAACACAAGAATGGCTTTGGTATCCTCCATCCAATCCCGCTTCTACTGCAACAGCCTAGAGGAGTTTGAGGGCTCCCCCAACCTCCTCAGCAAGCAGCACATGCAGGCTACAGGACAAGAGGACAACAGAATGGAAATATGCGGGGAGGCAGGCCACTTAGTCCCATAGGAATAAATCATAAAGCAGAATGAAACCCAAAATCAGAAAGTCTCCAGGAGATGTAAATAATCGAACACTTAAAAAGACTTCACAGTCAAAGCTCCGCTTGCCATAACATAAGTGTGTGCACATCCTGAACAAAAATAAGGGATATCTTTGCTAATTAGCTGCATTAAGCATATAATAAGACTAAAGATCCCAACTTGGGGTCACTGAGTCGATATAAAGTATTACATTGAATTAACATCAGAATGAACATCGCTAAATGGAGGACACCATAACTTGAACGAAAGATGCAGCCACGGTAGTACTGTTCGTTTGCCTCCAGCAAATCGATTTGCTTAGTACAATGAGAAGCCACCTCCAAGACATACACGGAAATTCTCCAGTTCATCCCCCTGCAAAACTCCAATTGAACAGCACGAAGTACTGGATTATATCCCCCACCCTCCCCCTCAAGCCAATTAAACAGCTGAGCCAAGAAAATTTTACATTCCCAAAGTTCGGTACATCTGAGTCGTTAGAAAGCACTTAATATCGTGTGTTCTCCAAAGACGACAAAATGCAAGAAAAGCTAAAGACGTCTAAATTCTAGACAAGAAAAGAAGAATACCAGAAAGAATGCATCACAAAATCATGTCACCTTTTTCTGCAAAAAATGTGGATGGTACAGATCCAACTATACATTTACATAATTCTGGCACAGTACATAAAAAGCGGAAGAGAAGATTATTAAGATGAAGCAACTCTATATGATGTTACAGCAAACCTAGATGGTGATGTAATAAGGCTAACTCCACATTCATTTCTTTTCACTACCCTCTTCAGTATAACCCTGCATAAGACAAAAGGCAAGACATAATTAAGAACCATAACTCACATTGCAGCAACAAGCATACCACCAAAAATCTACCCAGAATACAAGGCACTCACTATAAGTTCCAACAGCCTTAAATTGATTAATGTGAAAATACAGGAAGCAAGCTACCTATCATTGACTTCAGTTAATCTCTCCTAAACTAGGGAGTCCTTGCAAACCCCAAAAAATTAAGTTGATGTAGAGTACATAGTTGTCAAGACGTTACTGCTTTAAATTCATAATTACTCACCCCACGACCAGCAGAGAGCCCCACGCATGATTTTAAGCATTTCCAATATCAAAGAACCCATTAGACAATGATATTGACCAAGCAACAAACAGATGTCTTTCATATTCAGAAAAGAAGGTAAAAGATGTATACCCCTCTATCTTTTGACAAAACTTCAGCAGAAGCACCACTGGTCTCTGACCTGCATTTAGAATGTATTATGGGACCTAACTGGGACCTGTTCATTCCAGCTGTTGAACCAGTTGGTGCATTCATGTAGACAGCGCCCCTATACATCCATTCCTCAGTCTCATCACTATAAAAATCATCAAAGGGCTCTCCACATAATGCACAAAATTTCTGGTCATCATCAGCAGGAACAGCCAATTCTTCATCATCATTCTTCTCCACAGCATCCTCAATGGGTAAAAAGCTAGGAACTGCATCGGTTCCCAATGCCTCTGCATTCCTAAGCCACATGTCAACCCTCACAAACCAGTTACGAGAGGGCTTCTGCTTGTTTTTAGACTTGCGGTTCCTTTTAACATGCCAATCCATGTGACTGCTATGAGCCTCTTGGCATTTGAAGCGAACACCACAAGCTGTGCATTGTCTGGGAAGGTCAGCATATAGAGCTTTTATTGCTGATTCATGACGCACCCTAAGAGTATCTTGATTGAAGTCAAGGACCATCGAATCCTGTACATCAAATGACACGATTTAGAATGACAGACAGTTCAACAAGATTGGAAAATTGAAAACAAAATCAACTCCTTTGATGATACTGCAGAGCAAGATATACCTGCATGGGAGCTTCTTTTGTTAAAGAGATCAACCCTTGGGCCATTAGTGTATTAAACAGACCAGAAAGTGGACCACCAGCTGGAGGATTAGGTCCTACTGGCCCAGGATTTTGAGTGATATGTATCATTGTGGAAGACACAGGACGGGAACCTTGTAAAGGAGGCATGGATACCCCTGGTAAACTCAATGATGCATTAACAATACTGGGAACAGGCATAGACGACTGGACATTAGGAATTACATTCTGCAAGCCTGCACCCATGATAGCATGAACACCATGTGCTTGAGGAACATATCCATAATCCAGAGGTGGTCTAACTAAATTAGAAGGTGGTAGATAAGGAACAGGTGGAACCATATTCTGACGTGCTTCCTGGGATGGCAGTGGTTGTGGTTGCGAATATGATAGATTTACATGTGGTCCAACTTGCAGATTTGGAGGAATAAGCCCACGAGGTTGACTTGAAGGTTGAGGCATGCTGACTGGATTGTTTTCAACAGAACCTAATTGCTGACCAGGGAAATTAGGCATAGTCATACCCTGATGGCCAACTGCATCTGGCTGATAACCGATTTGTTCATGCATTGGAGGACTAGCAAGCAAAGCTTGATGATAAGAAGCACGGATATTTACAGAAGGTGGCACTCCCATTGAAGCAGGTGTTGCAATTGACTGCATTTCAGGAGTTAATGAAGCAAAACCAGAAGAACCAATTCTTGATACAACAGCAGAGGGCCCTCGAATTCGAGGATCTGCATTTGGAAAATTGCTGACTGAAGGAGGCTTATATTCAGATGAAGGTGCTATTCCCATGCCTGAAAAGGACATTTGATGATTCCTTCCACTCCCTTTGATGCTTAAATGTTGCTGAGATGACCGAACATGAGACTGAGGCATACTAAAACCATCCTTTGGAAAATGAGAACTAGAAACGTGCTTATTCTCATCGCGGAATCCAGCAACCTTCTTAATCACTCCACGAACGGACTGCTAAAAAGAATCAAATACAATTCAAGTTGTGTCTCAATTTTCAAATTATGTAACCAAAAAGAAATCAGTCTATAAAATTAATCTATGAGAAATTCCCCTTAAATATCAGTGTGTCTCCTAATAGTAAGTATTCCTTATTAATGGTCAACCTCTGACTCATTGAAGGAAGCATTCCTCATCATGAAGTTTCATCTTAACTGCTACATTGATCTACATCTACCACAACATCAAATTATTATGATCACCAAAAGAGTCTTCTCAATAAGTTCCAAAGGCGTGTAATGCAATACAGAGTCAACAAAGCTCAAAGTAAAGGATAAATAAAGAGGACAATGCTCTCTCAAGTCAGATGAATAATAAACATTTGTAGACTCAATAAAGTGGTTGGCAAACACTAAAATTGATAATGCAAGTCAACTGATTTTACAAACTGTGATCAACAATATAGAACATAGCACAGAAATCCATAAAAAGGAATATTAGAAACACAAAGCATGGCCATACACTGACTGCAGAAACATTCTCAGACGGTGACGAGTCACTAAATATAGGGAGTTGGGCCTGCTTAGAAAAGTTGTTTCTGAAGTCTGAAGTCGCCAAATGCGGATCAGGATGCGTTCTAAAGCCAGGTCTTGTCCTAAAATTTGCAGACGGTGGGATGGATGATGAAAATAGATCATTATTCCGACTACTATCCCCTAAAGTTGGGCTCATATCCTCCCAATTGAATTCTTCCTCCTCGGTATTTTGCCATGTCTTCAAAGATGCACTTTTATTGATACCATTTACAATGGAGTGATCAACCTTAAGATGTTTATGACTTGGTGGCTTCTCCCTCTCATCAATTCCATATGCATCAATCAAAGCCCTTGGCCTATCGAGGTCGATACCATTGTTATATCTGTATGCAGGAGTTTCGAATTTCACACTGGTACCATTGGTCAAAGTATTCCTTTGCCAATCACTTGCCTCTTCATGTCTGCCAGAAGTTCTAGCAAAGCCATACTCAAATCCAGACTGAGATGGAGAAGCCTTTTCAGCTGCTCTTCTGGGAGAACCATCTACTGCAATATTATCTAGTGAAGGAGATAATGACCTGCCATGCTTAACTCCATATGGAGAAGACGACCCAGCAAGCCTGGCAGCCGAAGGCCGGATCATCTTTACAGCACCAAGGCCGGAGGCTGTATTGTCTGTATGATCCCTCAAGCTCAACCTCTCAGTTACAGCCTGTCAAGAGATTAACTGTGCATTATAAAAAGTAAATTCACCATATCCACTAGCAGGATTTTTGCCAAAATGTCAGATTTTATGGTAGTTCCTCTGGCAGTTAAATATTTAATAAGTGAAAAGATACACATGGTACTTTCAAAGAATGCTTTATAAACGTGAACATAACAAAACCACACAGGAAAAAAGAGCCCTCTCATGATACCATAAATGTCCCCACACCACTAAATATTGTTCAGCAGACACTCAGAATTAATTATTTCTCAATCAGCATTATAAGACTTATTTAAAAATAAAAATAAAAACACACACACACACACATATGGTGCCACGACAGTACCAGGTTCAATTCCAACTTCACAGTCCATATCAGCATTCTTGAGTGCCAGTGCAAGTCAACAAGTGAATGATTTCGAATTTAAGAAATGGTTGATGTACAAGATACTATGCAGCTACCGCTTTTTTTTTACAACTCAAATGTGATATCAGTGATGCAACCTTAATGAAACAACTCAAGGTACAATCAGGACCACACTGTCTGCAGACAAAGGGGGAAGTAAGGCCCTAAACGGACTCCAAATCATAAACTTGTAGAATTAGGGGGAAGTAAAAACACCATTGTAATAGAAGACTTTGGTAAAAAATAAATAAATAAATCGAGTGAGGTCCACATGTTCATAACTATTGGCGGACCAAAGAAAAATACTAGTTGCCTTGCTCACAATTACTAGGTAAATATTTACAACTGAAATGTGACATCAGAAAAGAAACCTGAAATGGAACAACTCAAGAGAGAATCATGATGACAATGTTCACCAGACAAAGGGGAGGGGAAAGAAGAAAACAAGCTCTAGATGGGTTCCAGATTCTAAAGTTAAAGAATTATGCAGAGAACCAAAAGTTTGCTAAATATATAAATTAGTTACTTCCACAGATTGATAACTAATGGCAAACCAAAGAAATTACCAGACGCCATCCTCATAGTTACCCAGAAAATGCTACTCTAAGTGGTAAAGTGCAGATTCAAATCTCCATGCTCAAATTGATGCATCGCATATAAACTTTCTGCTCACACTCCCAAATTCTAACAAAAATCTCATGTTGGTTGAGGAAGAGATAACTTGTAGCTTAAAAAATTGAAGCGCAAACTGCTGGCACCTTTTTCCTTCCCAAATGATGCCACAGAATAATTATTAGAATTTGGCAAGGAATGCATATCCAATTATATTAGCATCATGACACTTACTTGAATAGAAGAAAAAGTGGAGTGTGGGAAAGTGAGGAAAAGGAAATTAGACCTTCTTACATGGTTGTTTAACTAGAAAAATTTTTCAAACTAGCAGTAGTTACCAGATTTTTGTCTAACCAATTTTTTCATACAGAATTGTGCAAATTTTACAGGACACAAATTGCAAGAAGTACAGGAAGATGTGACAATTCTAAAAATTTCTTGTAAACCAAACACACAAGCAAGAAAAGGTACTTCTCCTGGCAATCAAAACCTAAGCATGACATAGTTCTATGCATTCTAAAGACCACAACCTCCCACAAAGTAAGCCAGCATGATGTTCACAGCTTTTGCATTTACCCTTCTAAGGTGGCCCAACCCAAGAGAACAGAGATCACTGGGCTTCCATTTTTAGACACGCATATCAGATAAATCTTGGGGCGCCTTATTTACCCAGACACATAGAGCATGGGCTTCTGGGAATCGCATACTAACTAATGCATCAGATACACCAGCATTTTTCTATAAATCATCAACAACTTCAGCATTTATAAGTACTCCCTCCATCCAATTAAAACTGTCAGCCTTTCCTTTTCGCTAGGTCCCAGATTTATTGTCACTTACCCAGAATAGCAAATATTCTTCCAACTCCTGCCTTACTTTAACTATTTTTTTCTGAAGTTTGCGGGGCAATCAACTTTTGCATTCATTATTTGCAAAGCTTCTAAAGCCGCATGGGATACACCAGAAAATTGTTTTGTCAGTAGCTAGCAGGCTCAACTCGGGGATGGCAGCAACAAAATTAAGCACGCATAAATTAATGATGGTCACATTGCCTATTGTTACGATGAAAATTGACTATCCAACCCACTTTTGTGTGCGTAAAATGGGAAACTCAAGCTCCATACCCCACTATCTCTCAACCATGCATAAAAAACACAAATCTAAACATGAGAAAAAAATATGGTATGGACGGAGTAATCTTTGAAAACCTGACTTGGTCTCACAGTGCATTCAATAATAAATTCCACAGTATCACCTTCAACAAATGAAAACCAGGACTGAAACTACAACTATGGCAAGTTGGTAGGAGGAAAATATGGAAAGACACAACTCATAGCGCAATTGGAATGTTATACTCAGTAATGGGACAAAATTGTAGTTGAAGCAAAAACTGCACGCCAAGATCTAGTGCATAACTCAGAAATAGATAGAAGGCATAAGGACAAGAAAACATAAAGGACAAAAAAGAGGTAAAATAAAATCTTACAGCATCAGCAGTAGCATGCCCCAACTGACGTCTTGCTTCCAAATATTTTGGATTTACATGTATGCCATGAGTTGGCCGCGGCGATTCAGAAGCTCTTCCTGAAGTTAAGCTGGAGGGTTGATCATTCATTGGGGGGGAAAACTCCAAAAGAGCCTCAATCTTCCGGAGTACAGACGAGTGAAACACAGACGACCAGGTTTTGAAGAGGTGTCTCATCGAAGGATACATGTTGGGGTGCACTTGATTATATGCCTCACAGAAGACCTTAGCAGAAATAAATAGGGTCCCGTCAGATAGTAGAAAAAATTAAGGTCTTCCTGAAGTTTAAAAGACCCAATTAATTTGCCTACCTCTGGCAAACGAGCAGAGAAGTATCTCACATAATCTCTTCCAATATTCTTTACAATACTATCCAGGAGATACAAAAACGGGAGTTTTTGTTCAACTGGGGCCTGAAAACAGCAGGTTACACATCATGAAGATTAAACATATTTTGAAATGAAAAAGCTGCATGTTATACACAAAAGTTACCAACCAAATTTAATTCTTTTTTCTTTTCTCATTTTTTTTTGTTGCTGGTGGGGAAGGAGGAGAATATAAGTTTTCTTCAATTTTGAGCACAAAAAACTAATTCTGCAAAATGCAAACAGCAAAAGAATGTCTTATCAACAGAATAAAATAGGAGAAATAGAAAGACTACATGCTTTACAAAATAGTGACATGTCCCAGTCATGGTTTATCTTGCTTTAAAGTTCTTAAATTGCTATTCAGGCTATTTCTTGATCTGAAAATGCAAGCGGCCAATATGATGCCACGACTTACAGATT
Organism: Coffea eugenioides; assembly: GCF_003713205.1. Lineage (NCBI taxonomy): Eukaryota > Viridiplantae > Streptophyta > Magnoliopsida > Gentianales > Rubiaceae > Coffea > Coffea eugenioides. Next base: position 10,906,243 of record NC_040036.1, on the reverse strand, counting down.
GCACCTGACAGTTTACAAACTGCTGGCAACTAAAGATTCATCACTAAATCAATTCAACAAGTATAATGCCAACTCTCGGCAAATGTGAGGGGCATTGGGACAGATTAATACAAATGTATATTTAGCATATACAAGTGAAAAACAAACTGAAAGCACACAGCATCATTAACTATACGTATTAGCCTGCATCAAATGCATAGTAAAAGTACCACAAGGACGAGATTTCATAAAAGTAGTGTCTTTCCAACCAAATAAATATTTCTTGCTAATTCTCAAAGCATTGCAAAGAGAAACATCTTTTTTTCTGTAGAATCTAAGGGTGATTCTTTCCATCATTCGAGAAGCAAGTTAAACTAGATACGTATTAGGGTCATCCACATTCTGACGTTTAAAATCAGTAATTCCCCTAAAAGGTTCATTTTGTCGGTCTTAGATTCTAATTCTTAGTTGAGTTTGTGGTCAAGAATGTCCATCAGACTTTTGAAAACCGTCAAGGCATCAAAACTTCAATTACCCGTTGTTATTGAACAGTTATTGCATAGTATGTTCTCTCATCATAGTTTAATTAATCTATGCGCTGGTTATGGAAAAAACTGAGAGCTCCATTTGTCTGAAACACCCCACAACCACAAACTTGAATGCGAGAAAAGAGAGGAGAGGGAGGGGGGGAAGAAGGGAAAAAAATGCAAATCTTGAAACTTTTCTACAATACAAGCGCTAATCTGAAACACTATAGCTTCTATAACTTCAATTACACTCCAGTACAAATCAAAGAAAACGAAAAAAAAAAAAAGAGATAGAGAGAGAGCACTTTTACAACATATTCCAAAACTACTCCTACAAAACCCTACCTCAATAATCCGAGCACAAATAGCATCCGCAATGCCTTGACCGTGCCGCCTCTGTTCTCCGGCGATGATCGTAAGGTCAGTAATAACAGGCTTGGAATTAAAAACCAGGTCGGACAAAACCACTTCATAAAGCCTGACAACGTCATCACTACTCAACAAAACGACGTCGCCGCCCTCGGAAACCCTAAGTTCATCTTCCCTCTCCTTCAACATATCCCTAAACCTGTCCAAAATTGAAGTAGCAACCGGCTTTGAAACGACATCGTTTGCCATTGTCCTGTTCGAGTTCCCAAAGCTTCCACCTCCGGCTCCTCCTCCGCCGCCGCCGCCGCCACCACCATTCGCGGTCGAAATATTCATCGATCAATGAATTGTAGAAAAAAATAAAGAGGAATAGAGATAGGGCTAGGGTTTTATACCATCGGTGCCGGGAAGAATCGAACGGCCGTTACTGCCCATTGGAGAAGGGTTTTGCGAAATTGGAGAATTTTTTAAAAGAAAATAGGAGCATAAAAGTTGCAGAGTTGCAGGGACGATTTTACTGTGTATGCTGCATCCATAACTTAATACTGGTACAGTGGTACGTGATTTATATTTTTTGGGGAGATGTGTCAAGAGTCTGGAGGGGGAAGGATAATTTGATTTTAGATTAACGGCTGTGATGTGATGCTTGTCTGAATCTGTCCTTCTCCAATCTCCACGTGGTAAAACTCTTATATGCTTTGCTTTTCAAAAAAAAAAAAGTGAAAAGAAAAAGGAGGGTTTTCTTTTTCTTTTTTTTTTTCTTTATGTTAGTTTTGTTAAGTGGGGTTTTACGTTTTAGGGGTGCAACTGCAAATGAGTCCATTGAAGTCGGATATCATGCTAATTAAGTTTCATTTTTAAATTTTTAGATAAGCTTAAAATTGTGTTGAATTTTGGTTTCATCATTTTTTTTATTCTTCTTTTCGTTTGAAAAAGCCATTTTTTATTCAAGTTTTACAGAGCTTAATGCCAGTAATAGATATTACGTGAGCCTTTAATTTTGTGCGTCTAGGAGAAATTTGTATTAAAAGTTAGAAAATATTAATGGCACTTCCTTGTATGTTAATCACACTTGTCTTTGACTTTTTTACTCACTTGAAATACTAAAAGTATAAAAATGCTCTCTCTTCATTTTAATTACAACTTCATAAAATGGGGTGATTGTAGATTTAATCAAGGATTATGGTGTTGCTGTCTAATTAACGTAATAAAAAGTCACAGATATGATTACAAATAATTATTTAAAATAATTAATGTAATACTTTTGTGATGTGATGTATGTGAAAATATAAAAAGATGGATTGAAAAATGTATTTATAATGCAAGCGAAAAAATATTTTGAAAAAATTTGCTATCCAAACATAGATATCTTCTCGAACTTATTTTTGGAATAATAAGTTTAGCCATACTTTCCGTTATTGTGTAATATATGTACAGCGCGAGATAAACGATGAGCTGTTCACATTTTTTTAGTTTCTTATTCATACTTTCCGTTATTGTGTAATATATGTATAGCGCAAGACAAACAATAATGACTTCTTCATATTTTGTATAGTTTCTTCATTCGTGAAGCGTTCACATTACATTTTTTCAGTGTTACATCGAGTCGTAGAACCTGCTGCATAACAAAATTCAAACATTATCTGAAAAGTAAAATCAATATCCTTCTTCTTGTAATCACAATTGTATATGGTGTCGGATTTTTTTTTTTTTCAGGGTCTTCTTACCCAATCCTATTCTCTATCAAGTTACCATTGATTACCTTCATTAATTATACTAAACCTTGAATGTTGTATTGTCTATTTTGACACCGTTCTGGGCCATCAAAAGATTAGTACTAGTTGAAATTGGAAAACGCCTGTAAAGACGATAGAACACAACTTTACAGTTTCAAATAGCTATGAGTTTCTTACCTGAAAGAGTAACAGGCAAATGAGAGAGCAATTCAATGCGTTTCTCAAGAGAGACCAGAAAGAAGGAACTAGCAAATGAAAGGTTATAGGGGCACATTCAAGTGCGGCAAGAGTCTCAATCATTCCCACAGACAACCAAAAACTGAATTCGAACACATGAATAATTGTATTACATACAAGGCAAAGCACAACAATTGTATCGTGGTTACTTGCAAGCTAACAAATTGTCCCTTGCCAAATTACAGAGGGAGCTACGTGCACAAACATTTTGTCATGATTATATTTTGTTTCAAGAAAGAAAGGAAAAAAAAAACCACACTTTAAGTTGTCAAAATGCAACAATCTGTTGACAGAAGGTCTCGCTCAATGCTGAATGCCATTAAATCTGTTTACAAGCTAAAGGAACGACGTTCGCTCATATTACCATCATCTACTTTCGCCCAAAAATAACACCGAAGACCTGTTTAAGGAAGCAGCGAAAGAGTCTCAACGAATGTGCAAGATATCATTATATGAATAGCTCCCACAACCTGTGGTTTTTACCATATGTTAAACAGGTCCCAAATTGAATGTTCTTTCTCTACCACCTTCCTTGAACATTTAGACTGCCCAGCGACAACAAAATCCCCATGAGAACCATATCCAAACTAACTCGCCACTACTTCCACTTCTTAACCAATACAAACTGAGAGACACTTGGCTTCAAGACTCTACAACCTAAAAACAGGGCCATTTCAAAGCTGAATCCCAACAGAAATTGTAAGCAAAAAGCCAGTTGTTCCCATTTACTTGCGATATTCACAAATCTTAAGCTAAGTTCCAGCAGCAGGCAATGCTGCCATGAATGAATTATAAGACGATTCCAGGTCAAAGTGAAGTTGTCGAGCCTGCTGCTCTGTCAACTCATCTGCAGCTCCCATCTTTGACAGCCTGGCTATCCACTCTCTCATCTTTGTCTTGCCCTCAAAATCATGGGGCAGGATTGAAAGTTTATTCAGGGAAGCAGACAAATCTGAAAGAAGTGGATGTACCTGATCAACAGCAACCATATTTAGCTTCAGGGAGTCCATAGCAGTAATGAAGTTTTGCACGCATTCTGCCACTATAGCAGCAGAGGTAGTGGCTGACATCGCAGCAGCAGCTCGATGCTCGATGGTGGCAGGAACTCCTGAGGTAACCAGCCGATTAAGGGCAGCAGGGCAGTCCATTTTATATGTGTCATGAAATCGCTCAATGTTGGGCACAGTATCTTTCAATGTTGAAGACAGGGTTTTAAAATGTGCAATCAGTTTTTGGCATTCAGTTTCATACTCGATTGGTGATATGATGTCACGAACATAAGCTTTTTCAAGCTTCTCGGTGGCCTTTATAATTGCAAAAAGCTCAGCAAAGTTGTCATACATCTCCCTTTCACGCTTGTCATTCCATAGCTTGACCTCCATGTTCATCTTTTTATATGTATGTGGGTTTTATACTTTAGACAAATTCAAGGCAGGTTGGAGAAGAGGACGGGACACGCGCAAAGGAACACGTAAAGCTACTGCAAAACCATCAGAACCACAATATATCAGATAAAAAGCTATGCAATTCGATACACGCAAAGCGTACATATAAAAAAGCAAGCAGCTTGCTCTTTCTTTAGTATGCAATTACTGTATTAATATCTCAGTTTAAAATTCCCTGTAATTAAGATTCTTATTTTCCATCCTATACAAAAAAAAAAAAGTCAAAATCCTTCCTTTACCAAAATTTAGGGACTAAAATCAATCAGTTAAGCAGTTGTAAAACTAATTACGAAAAGTGACTTTGAAAGAAGTACTCTGAAATTTTGAAACGTATTCTCGTTTTCAAGGTTCTGAAACGCCAAAAACTATTTCCAGAACCAAACTCGACAGTAGCCTCTCCAAATCAGTTTTCTCGAGCTTAAAGGTAAGGTAAAAGCATAAGCCAGATGCAGATGAGGATGCATCCATTCCTATGTTACAAAAAACAATCAGCTGCAAAATAGAAAGTCCCCTTAATAGTAGAAGTAGAAGAAGAAGCAGGGCAAAACAAATGCTTCATTGCAGCGTCTGCACCTCAATGTAAGATTTACACATATACATGACCATTCACCCCAACTTGTCAATGCAAGCTATTTGCTCCCCAGAAAAAAAAAATTAAGCCCAACTTGTCAATGCGTGCTTAACAGCAATAGCATACAGTAAGGAGAAAGGCAGAAGAAAGCAATGCCTGAGGGGGCAGATATCAGAACCATACAATCAAAATTCAGTCTTTCTAACAAATTAGATTTGGAAACAACCTTTCTGATTTCAAAATTTTAAATGCCAAAATCAGAACCATACAATCAAAATTCAGTCTTTCTAACAAATTAGATTTGGAAAACAAACTTTCGTTTCAAAATTTTAAATGCCAAAAGCTATATCAGTTCAAAAACAGAAGTCAATTTCCAACAAGAGCAACTGAAACAACTTCTTTAGCTTGGAAGAACCTAAAAACTAGCTGATATTAAGCAAAGAGGAAAAGCCCTTAATCAGAACTACTACTTTTCACGAACATGTAAAGTGAACATGAACCGTTAGAACATCTGCTTCCTGATGTAAAATGCGGCAAACACGCTCGACCATTAACCCTAAATTTGCAATGCAAAATCAAGAAGATATGTGAAGTAAGCGCATAAAGTAGAACAACGAAAGAAAAACAAGAACCATATAATAAAAATCCAATCTTTATAACAAATTACACCCAATTAAGAAAAGCCCATCTCAATTTATAATCCGTTTGTATTCGTCGTATTTACTAACCCTCAACATTTTAATCAAGAATTAGCCCAGAACAGACAGTTAAAACTAAAACCCACTAGCAAAAGGGAATTTTTAAACAAAAAAATTCAATCAGGCAACTTAAAAAAGCCCCAATCTTTCATTCAAAATGGCTAATGGAAAAAAATATATAGATCCAAGGGCATACCTCAGAGGACGAAGAACATATAGGAAGCTGAAAAAAAGTCAGAGTAACAAGGAATAGTACGGGGTATTTGTATAACGGGAAAGGGGTGGGCTATTGGGGGCGTTAGGAAGAGGGGTGGGTTGGAGGGCAGCTTACGGACGTGGGTATGTGAGTGGTAATAATTGAAAAACGCGGCTTTGAATAATGGGAAGAGTGTTGCAGGTGAACTACTGATGTATTCTATTCAACAAAACAATTGGATTTGATTTGGGAAGAGAGAGAGAGAGAGAGAAAAGGGCCTGATTGCTGAACAGAAGATAGATAGACGGACAGATAGATAGAGGGTACTTCCTAGCCAGATTGCTGTTGTATGCTTGTGGCCATAAGATAGTTTGCGTGTACGATTTACCATTTATTACCTCCCCAAAGTCCACTGGGTTACTTATTTGCCATTTACTACAAGTTGTATTTCTCCCAGAGTGTACCTGCGGAACTGTTTGGAAGGTGAGTTTTTTGGATATTTATATAAAATTTTACTGTAGATCACTATAAAAGTTATAAAAAAACTTAATTTGTGTTTTTGTTATTCCATTGAAAATTGAATATTCTTCTACATATTCGTTGTTCCTTTTTGTTTTTGTTTTGATTTTATCGTAGTTTTAGATGACAATGAAGGAGAGGCTTTTGCTGGTGAATTGAAAATTGTACCCTTTCGTATTTTGTGCATCTTCTGTTCCTTCTTATTTAAGTTTTATACATCATCTGGCAATGACTCCCACTGGATGCCGTTTGATGGCCCTTCCAGCAAGGTATAGTTGCAAACAAAATGATGGTAGTAGTATGTCGTCGTTAATGTGAAAAGTGGTTAATTTGGGAATGCATATAAAATGTTTGGTGAAATGTCCAAAAGAAATTTGTATGATACGATTGATGCTTGTACGGGGTTAGAAAGCACCGAACAACTTGATTAAAACCACAGTTGACGAATTTCAGTTACGCCGGCCAACTTGTACTAGGAAACAAAAATGTCAAATGCACTTCATCATTTATTGGTAAGAATTGATACTTTAATTTTACAATAAGCTTGGTTAAACTATAAAGGAGGTAAATGTAATTAAACCCCAAAAGTATTAGCCGCTCCTTCTTTTTATTCTTTTATTTTTTTATTTTTTAATAACTCAGTTTCAGTCTTGTGCTCTGCAACTTTTTGCTTGCATGATTTAGATCAGGAAGAATAAATCCAAATAATCAAATGTTATGGAGTTCTCTTTACATGGTGATTACTTATGAAGCTTATTTACCAGTTGGAAATGTTATTTTGCTCTTCTTGAAACTGCAGTTTCTATGATTTGAAGTGGTTTCAATCTTTTCTTTGCCTGTACCTGTTCCTAAATGGAATGGTTTTTGAAAGTTATGTTCTTGTAGTTAAATCACATGTCTGACATATTTTTATTGCTTGAATCCATTCTGTACATAAAGAAGCAACGTTGTACAGGATGAAGGCTTCATCAATTAAGCTTTGCCTTTGATCAATTTAATATCTGGTATATGTGTGAGAATAAATTAGTATACAATAAATTAGAGCGTGAACTATATTTGGGAACTTTGGAATTTCCCTGGTTTGAAAAACCAGCCAAACAATGTATTTCAATTGATCATAATTCCAAATCCATTCAACTGAATGATTTATTGAATTCAAATCCACCGACCCAAACAAAGTAATTTATTTGTCAAATGCAACAAGTATTTTAACTTCGAACCATGCAGTGTTTTCATTAGGCATACAAAAGTTTGATTTTATGCATAATTTAAGAGGACAAGTTGATTGCACTAATTTGTTCGGTAATTTCTATTTCTTCAAGACTAAAAGAAAAAATCAGATGATAAAACTATTAAATAAATTATTTAAACCTATGGATGCATCCTTCAACTATGAACCAAATTTCCACTTTGATTTTTGAATTTCAAGATAGGACCCTTTAATTCCTAAAGTATAAATCTGGTCCCATCTTAGTTCCTAAGATATACAATCTGTCTTACTTTAGAAAGTACAAAATTTCTTCTACCTAAGTATAAAACTTGTCTCACTACCGTCTCGAAAGGGGTAAATTTTATATGTAGAGACTAAAGTGTCTTATTTTAAGTTTAGAAATTAGAGTAGCAATCTAAGTATGGTTGAAAGTACAAAGTGCCATTAGCCGTATGAAACAAAAAGAAATAGGCAAACAATTAGATGTACATGAGTACTACTTTTACTCCTGATGTGCCCTTAGATTCCAATTGTAGGTAAACACCCTTTTAGTGGAGTGAAAACCACCCTTTTAATTTTTTACTAAATACAAATACTGCCATGTGTAGGAAAAGATATTTGACTTTGTTTTACTTTGATTAGAAAAACTTGTGGTAGTAATAACAAAATAGTGACAGGGGATGCAAATTTCAAATCAACAACCAACGTACACTTAATTACAGTAATTTTTTAGTTGATCAAACTAATATATGCCATAAAGTAGTAAGATTTGATCATTTATAAATTGACAATTTTAGCAGTTTATATACCATTCACCTATAAAAATTATGATTATTATAAAATGACATTTTATAGTAATTTACATACTATTTGCCAATTAAAAGAAAGTTTGATAAAAAAATGTGCATATAAATCCATATTGTAAATGATACAAAATATATTTGAAACTCAAAACCTAATATATGGGTAAATTTATTATAATTTTCAAAGATTATGCTACATTAGTACAACTTTAATTTTTATACTTGTGACCTAGAAAATAAATTTATTAAAACACATAACATTTATAAATGATACATACATTTGTTAAAATGCTTAAAACACATAACATTTATGAATGATACATACAATCATATATTATACATTTACGTTACCAACAATTACTAACTATAATATTAAGTTTCAATCATTAATAAAAAAATCTTAGCATTATTTTAAATAAACTTCCTAATACTTGTTTCATATAAGTTTCTTTAAATAAAAGAGTAAATTTATGCCACAAACTAGTAAGTTTGACGATTAACCAAATTTACTATTCTATCAACAAGATTTACTATTAATCTATAAAAACTTACTATTACTTGAATTAAACTTACTCTCCAAAAAGTAAGTTTCGAATACAGAGTACTAATTTATTTTTTTTAAAAAGTAACTTTCATTTTTATTTCGATTTACTTTTTGAGGCATAAATAGGATAACACTTATGTGACCATTTTTGATTTACTGTTAGCAACCATTTGATTATTTGATAGGCCTATCCACCTAAATAGAATAATACTTAAAAATAAGAAAGTAAGTTTCCCATCTAAAATAGTAAGTTAACAGTAATAAATTAGTAACTTTTATACTTCAAAAGGTAAATTGGAATAAATATTAAAATTACTTTTTAAATAAATAAATTACTACTTTATATCCCAAACTTACTTTTTAGAGAGTAAGTTTAATTCAAGAATATACATAAATAGTAATTCTTACTGATAACATGGTAAAATTGATTAATAATCAAAACTTACTGATTTATGGGACACATGTACTATTTTACTTTAAAACATATTTCATACTAGTATTAGAAAATTTATTTGAAATAACGATAAGATGTTTTATTAATAATTAATTCTTAGTACCTTAGTTAGTAAGTACTCATAATATACCTTTATAATACATGATTATAGGTATAATTTAAAAAAATTTATTTATATATTTTAAAATACTATGAAAAATAGTTTGACTTTCACATAATCTTGTAAAATATGTAATAAAATTTTGTCGTATTATAAGTTTTTAATCATTTTCAATTTTTGAAAAATTTGAAAGTTTGGATAACAATAACAACAAATCTTCCTAGTTATATATAGAATATTACTTGTTTATATATCAAAATTTTTATAATTTAACACCTATGAATATAATAAGATGATAAAGTTTTAATAAATTTACATCTGAGACACAAGAAATAATAAGAGTAAAAGACTAAACAAAATGAGAAATAATATAATAATGAAAATGAAAAAATTAGTATAACAATTAATGTAAGAAAATCAGTATGATCTTGATTTTTTTCCTTGGGAGATTGTTCATAAGAATAGGATCCAATAATTATAAATAAAAATCACATGCATATATAATCTATTGTATAATTTAAATTAAATTTAGTTCACATATAAAATGGTCCTAAAATAATTAGTACACTATGATACAATGTTATTTTAACAACAAAATTTTTTTTTACTAAAAGTCTGAAATATCCATGACATATGTATGAGGGATGTTTTACCATATTTATATCTCGCATCTAATCATGAAAGTTAATTTGAGAAAAAATATTTTTGACAATAGAATTATTTTGAATTTAGTCAACAAGTTGAGATTTTTTAAACAAAAAAAGTGAAATATTTTGGGAACTTAGTTGTTTATTTTCCCATAATTAAAAATTGCTATATTTTAGCAATTGTTACCATTGACCTTTCATTCTGTAGACTAATTTTTATCAATGCAAAATTAGTTTTATTAACAATAATTGAAGTTCCATTGATCCGAGGATTGGCATTTTATTGCTATTATTTTATATGTAAATATTTAACCTAAGTAATAAAATAAATAATAGCTACTTAAAAAAAGAAATTGAAATGGAATTAAATTTATTTATTATTTTATTGCTAACAACTTTGACCCCATTTAATGGTTAAAGAAAAAATAAAAGAGACGTAGAGATTGGGATTGGTTCCTTAGTGTGAAAAAGGAAAGTTCTTCTAAACTAATGTTGCGTGAAATTCTGAATGCATATAAAATTAGAAATGCGATAACTTTGCAATTCATTCTCATTCATGATGAATAAATTGCGATTCTATATAGAATCGCAATTTTTTTCGTTCAGCATGAAAACATTTTTATTTTGTCATATTGATGGCTTTTGCTTTTAAGATTATCTACATGTCGGTGGTTAGTATTATTGACAAGGTTAAGGTCATGGAAAATGTTACTAATTTTAGGAGAAATTATGAATTGTAAAAATGGTTTAATAATTTTCTATTAAGCATAACTACTGCATACAAAAGGAAAAGATATTTGATTTTATTTTGTTTTGATTAGAAGAACTTGTACTAGTAATAAAGGAAATTTCAATTCAACAATCAACGTGCACATGATTACAATAATTTTTTAGTCATTTAGACTAATATATGTCATAAAGTAGTCAGATTTAGTCGTTTGTGAATTCATAATTTTAATAGTTTACATAAAATTCATCTATAAAAAATTATGATTATTATAAAATGACATTTTATAATAATTTATATACCATATGCCAATAAAAAAAGAGTTTGATAGACAAATCCATAATGTAAATGATACAAAGTATGTTTGAAAGTCACAGAACTTAACATATGTGTAATTTTACTATAATTTTCAAAGATTATGCTATGTCAATACAACTTTAATTTTTATACTTGTGACCCAAAAGATAAATTTATTAAGATTTTACCATTTTATTAAATTCATAGGCATTAATATATGAAAATTTGTGTACCATTTTATTATATTCATAGGTGTCAATATATCGAAATTGTGATGCATAGATAAGGGCAATTCTATATATAACTCGAAAGATTTGTTGTTACTGTCATCCAAACTTTCTAACCTTTAACAAATTCATAAGTAATTCAAAATTTATAATATGACAAATTATTCTTACATATGTTATAAGGTCATATGCAAAAAAAAAATTTTCATAATAAAAAAATCTTAGCATTATTTCAAATAAACTTCCTAATACTTGTTTCACATAAGTTTCTTTAAGTAAAATAGTAAATTTATGCCACAAACTAGTAAGTTTTGATGATTAACCAAATTTACTATTCTATGAACAGTATTTACTATTAATCTATAAAAACTTACTATTAATCTATAAAAACTTACTCTCCAAAAACTAAGTTTTAGATATAGAGTAGTAATTTACTTCAAAAAAAAGTAAGTTCCATATTTATTCAAATTTACTTTTTGAGACATAAAAGTTACTAATTTATTGAGTTAACTTACTATTTTTAATGTAAAACTTACTAACCAAAATTTTAGGTACTATTTTATTTAGATGACCAGTACAACAGGTAATCAAATGGTCGCTAAAAGTATTTTTACCTGTTATATCAGATAAAAACAGTTTCGTTACCATAACGATCGTTACTTCAGACTTTTCCTTCTTTCTTTTTTTCTTTCTTTCTTTTTCTTTTCCTTCCTCCCTTCCCGCTTCTTCTCCCTTCCCTATTCCCTCTCCCGAACTCTGCAAACACATACAAACTTTTTTTTTTTTTTTTTTTGCTTTTCTCCTCTCCCTCCCCCGCCACCCCTTTCCTCCCCACTCCCCTGCCACCCCCTCGGCCCGCCACCCCTCCCACTCCCTCCCCCGACACCCCCCCTCTGACCACCGTCCCTTTCCTCCCATCTTCCCCGCCACCCCTCTCTCTTCCTCCACGCCACCCCCTTTCCTCCCCTCTCCCCTCCCCCTCGCACTCCGACGCCAGAGGAAGTTGAACCACGTGGTCCCCATAATTGAAGCCGCCGGTCTGGACGAAAGTGCCGTCGAGCATGAGGGAGCCGGAGGAGCACCAGACATCAGTGAGGACTGTGAGGGGGCGAAAGGCGTTTGTAGCAACGTCGTATTCAACAGAATGTGCAGTGCAGTCCACTTTCAGGGCTTGCTTTTGGGGGTCATCTCTGCATTTGCCATTGGCCAGTGAAATATTGGAGGGGCCAAAATCTGTCCTATCATAAATGACCACATTGTCATTGTTGAGGAGTTGCATGTGCATGGATGTGATACCAATGCTTGATTGGAGTAGAGCCCACTGGCCTCCCGTGGTGGCGGCCTCCGCAAGTTTCCGGTGACATGGGTGCAGAAGTAGTAGCACTAGTAGTAGAACCAGGCGGTGGCAGGGGAGAGAGGAACGTATCAGATGCGTTCGAGTAGTCATGAGAGTTTGTTCCATGGCTTTAATGTTGTCCAGGCATGCATTCACCCACTATAGAGGGGGAGGGTGGCGGGGGAGGGAAAGGGGAGGGACAGAAAAAAAAAACTTTTAAGGTGACCGACGCCGGGAGAGGTGGTGGAGGTGGTGGCTAGCGTGGTGGGTTGGGTGAGGGAGGAAAAAGAAGAAAAGTTGAAGGGAAATTTTTTGTGTATTAGATTTTTGAAGTGTGTAGGTAAAAAATTTCAAAATTTTTTGAAATTTCTGTAGCAAAAATTGTTAAAAAACTAGTATTATACAAACTTGCTAAAAAACTACACTTCCAAACAGGCCCTATATAACAACAAGAATCATGGACACATGCAAGAATCATGGCCATGGTCTGTATAGCTCTGAAAATTATTTGGACTGCTTTTCCCTTCTATAGTTCTATTCATTCAATTTGGATGCCCAATTTTTCTGCATAATGTTAGTATTACTTTACATTATAAATGTGTTTTTAGTTTTCTTTTTTATTTTTTTAAACTAACTTATTATCGTACGAACATCCATCACAAAAGTGTTATATTATTTGGATAGCAAATTATTTGAGATTATTTAAAAAAAAAATACTGTAATACTTTTTTGATGTGATATATATGATATTAAAAAATGTGTTGATAATGTAAGCAAATAAAAAAAAGAACAAATAATCCACTATCCAAACACGTTATTGTTTTTAAATATCTTTCTGAATGATCTGATATTTTCAGTCACGTATGAGAAAAAAAAAGATATACATGAAAAAAATGATAATTCAATAATATGTTTAAGCAATTAAATAACATGTTTAGAGCATAGTATAACACGAATTTGTTTTTAAGATATTTACAAATCCCAAGATATGGAGCCAAACCAAACTCCAGTAATAATTTACATTTTCATTTATTTTTTAAGTGAATTAAAATTATGTTTAAGTTTAACTTTATTATTGTTTAAGTTTAGTTCTGTTAAAATGGTTGGCGTGAGTTGAGTTTGAGAATTTTATTTTTATTGGAGAACTGTGTTTGAGTTCAACTTAATTATTATGAAAAATGTTTGACAAATATGTCAAAATGTTAACTACAAATAATTTAGTTGGAAAGCTTCATACTTTTGATTGTCTTCCAAGCTTATAATTTTCCAATAGACTGAGCATCTCTTTTGCCCTTAGTATTCTTCTCTTGTCCCGTGGACTAGTAAAATGTTCCAAGTAGCTTTCCTCATTCTGGCATGCAAGTCTAATGGATGATGGAGGCGGAGGGTATAATATTGCACCAAGGGTGTAACTGAAATCCTAATGAACAAAATGAACTATAAGAAATGCACTGCTCTCTTTTGGCTAGGATATTGTCTAAATATATTATTTGAAAATAATTACTATAATATTTTTATAATATAATGTATGTGAAATAAAAATATAATTAAAAATATAAAAAATGAATTGAAAAGTGCATTTATAATGTAGGTAATTTAAAATAATTTTATATCCAGACACATAGATGTACAATTGATCTGTGAATCTCAATAAAAAAAAAAGTGATATATTGATATTCTTTTTTTAAAAGTCCACTTGTTTTATGTTTTTGTTTCGGGCAAGATAAATTTTATTCTACATTTACTCCTACTCTACACTAAGGGGAAGGGGTGGACTCAAAGGGGTCAGTGGAGAATTCGGAGGAAACTGAAGCGCCACCGAACCAAATACTAAGGGGAAGAGGTGGACTCAAGGAGGTTAATGGAAAACTCAGAGAGGAGTAGAGGACTAATTGCCATATTGAACCAGACGGGTACCTTTGCACCCGTTGGTAAAATTTTCAAAAAATTCTAAACAAGAATGCAAGTTAAAAGATCAAATCCCTTAACCTATACTTAAGGAAGAGCCTTTTAAAACTCTTTCTGGTGGCTTCAAATTCTCTGTCCCCAAAATAGTCTCTGTCCCCTCTGTCCCTTATTTGTACAGCTGCCACGTGTCCCTAGCCTTTTGTTAACTCAAACTCAAATAAAACGATAATAATCGGTTTACAAGTTTTGTTAACCCAAACTCCAACAAACCGATAACTCAAAACTTTTTTTTATTTTCTTTTTAACAAAAAAGTGTCTTGTTGATCATAATTTTTAACAAACAAGTTTAGCTCTTTCGAATTTTTTAACATCTTGTAATTATGTAAATGCGATGATTTAAAATTAATTACTCAATAGTTTTGAGTTATCTGTAAAATCAGCCTTTGAGTAAACCTGTCAATCGACTATTATCGGTTTGTTTGAGTTTGAGTTAACAAAACTTGTAAACCAATTATTATCGATTTATTTGAGTTTGGGTTAACAAAATACTAGGGACACGTGACAGCTGTACAAATAAGGGATAGATGGGACATAGACTATTTTGGGGACAGAGGATTTGAAGCCCTTTCTGGTGGCCAACTACTTGAGGAGTAGTTGGTTCCACTTGTTTTATGTAATTGTACGTAAATTTATCAAATGATGGAATGGTAGGAAAAAAAAAGGAAATGTACCATCTCTTAGAATATCCATAATACTTGTTTCAATTCAACTCAAAATAAATAAGGTGAGCTTATACACAATTGTTCTCCTTCGAGAAATTAAATCAAGTTTGAACATTATAGTGTTTGACTCATAACAATGAGAGAGGAGAGACAAATGCTCAATATGTATAAATTGGAGGGTCTAACTAAACACATTCAAACTAGTTTCGATATTCCGTTTGGTTTGGTATTTTCTAAAGCTTTTATAGAAAAATGCATTACAATGATTTGATGTATGTGAGGTAAAAATGTGATTAAAAAATATAATCATAAAAAACATAAAAAATTTTTAATAAGAAACCACAATCCAAACACCACCGCATCCGTTTTGTTTTTATTTCTTATTTGCCTGAATTCTGTCTAGGGGATTCTACGGGAAGGCGACGCATGCACCCTGAAGGAGGGTGAAGCCAAAATGGCGTTACAGTTGACTTTGCATGGTAACAATCGTAGCAATGAAGTCACACCCAAGAACAGCAAAACACGCACATTACATATATTTTTAATTTCTTCTCGGGAAGTCGTTTCTTACAATGCCTCTTTGTGACAATAAATAAATAAATGACCTGGGTTCAGTTGGGATTGGATATTTTTAAGACGACCATAATTGGGCCAGATCTTCCTCGACAGAATTCGCTGCAACGTTTGCATTCCCACAAACACAATTCCAAGTGGCCCTATATGTAGCTCATCTGTGGTCCATTGAGAAATGCACGCCCAAAGGCCCAACTCCTCAGAATTTGTTTTACTCCCTCAATCCCAAAACTGGTTTGTTCTGACTATTCAGGAAGAGACTCTTTGGGATAGAATCTCCCTGATTAGTACATGTTATTAATATCAAGCAGAGCAATATATATATATATATATATGTATATATTCAACAAGATTGATCATTGTCTAACTATTCGCCAGCATATGTTGGTTATATATTGAACAACAAAAGCTTTCCTTCATTTTGTTGTTCATTGACAGCACATGAATGGTTTGTCCTTTTGGGATGTAAATAGAGCTAATGCCGATTTTGGGTTCAAAAGGATTTAAATTATATGCACGTATAAGCCTTGTTCTCATTTGTTTTAGATTTTGCTAATCTGATGATGAAAGGTGATTACAAAGAATAATCAGAATCAACAAAAAGTTACTCTGTAGTTGGTTATAGATTTTAATTTTTTGTTGGGAGTTAAATTCTCTCCCTCAGAATTATTCATATCAGAATAATAAACTAACAAGGGTCGACAGGTGTAAATTTGAAAAGTTATGAATATCTATGGCAAATGTTCATTTTATTGTTTGCGACTTTTGGTAATTTAAGCGTGGGTTATATTTTTTCGAGAAGAGAAGAAAAAAGGGTTCTTGGGCCTTGCACGCCTTGGTTGAAGACTACAAGACAATAACATCATGAATCGTGATCACTGGTTGAAATTTTATTTTATTTTTCATTTTTTTAAATTTTAAAGTGAAGTTATCTCTGTAAAGTGGCTTTCTCTGGTTAATTATTCGTGATGAATTACTGTGCCAGAAGAATGACGTTTGACAACATCTGGGAAATTGATGGGACTTGATTCCCTTATCATGTTGTTTGATGGTTCCAAGAAGATTAAATGGTCAATGAACAATCTGTAACCAATGCCTCATCCCCTTCTCCAAAAAGACCAACAGCAATTCTAATCGTACATCTCTATTGTCAAAAAGTTTTATTTTCTTGTCTCTGTTTAATAATGTGTTTTCAACTGTTGCTCTGCGTGTTATTAACCACATCTTATAATTTACCAAATGTTTTCATTTCACGTTTCCTTGAATTTTTGCTGGATTCAAAAGTTTTTTTTTTCCTTATCATAAAGTGAAGCCTGAAATGCAATTTTCTAAATAATAATATTTCGCTCATATGATAAACGTATTTTTTAATTTATTTTTTATATTTTTAATTATTTATTTATTTTATATATATTACATCATAAAAATATTATAATAATTATTTCAAATAATATTCTATCCAAACAAACCAATTTTAACACGGCAGGTTAAAAAGAAAAGAAACTTCTTGTTCGAGAAGAAAAAGAGATCCTCCTCATGTTTCTTATTAATAAGGTATAATTGTATGGAGACCTTCTTGTTTCTGAATGATTTTGTAGTCAGACTGCACTTCATAGATGATGATTATGACATCTAATTGATGTGATTGGTTCTACAATTGGAAAGTAAAACACACCTATAGATGCTAGCTATTTTTGTAAAACGTCCTATCCTGTTAATACCTTCACTTATATTCTTCTGTTAACAATTGGAAAGTAAAACACACACACACACACATATATATATATATAGATGTTTACTATTTTATGTTGTTTCTGTTCATGAATATATATATATTTTTAAATTTCTTTCTGGAAGTGCTCCTCTGTTAACTTGCAAAGCTTACATGCTTTTATCTTGATTGGACGTCAATATCCATAGCTAATTATTTTGATGGAGAAGTCTTACGAGCATTAATTTAATGGTGATTATCTTCCACTAACGAATGGCATCACATCCCAATTCAGTAATCTTCTGAAATATGACAACCATTCTATCAACCAAGTTCCCACTGTGACGGGCCTAACATGACATCTTGCTTTTAGAGACCATCGAAAAAGGTGAAAAAGACCAAAAAAAAAAAAAGGAACAAATATATTGTTGCAGTCATTATGTAGCAAGAATTTATTTAAGGGATAATTTGAGAAACCTCCCTAAAGCTTCGGACAGTTTCACTGAGCTCCTTTGAAATTTGAAAAATTACACATACCTCCATTATTCTTTTAAATAACAATTTTACCCTTAAATATTTTAATAAAATTCCCTTATTTGGTATGCTTATACTTAGAATTAGTTTTAAAATTATTTTTTCATTCTCATTCCTTTTTTTAAAGATTTTCGCCAATAAAACTGTAGTACTATCACTATTGCCTCTAGTTTCTATTATAACCAAATGTCGAACTAGTGATTTTTTTGACGAATTAATTTTATATGTAATTCAATATTTTTACTGATATTTGTTTTCTATTTTTTGGTGATAGGTGTTAATTGTTAGTAATTTTATTATTAATTTTCTTTTTGTTCTTACCAAATATTTTTTTAATTATCAATATTTACTTATATTTGGTATTGGACTCAATTTCAGGGAGTGGAGCAGAAAACTACAAAAAAAGATGGACTTTCTGGAGACAATTGAGACTTCAAACAAGTCACAAACCTGGCCCACATGGTGATATAGACAAACTGCATTTCTTTTGCTGAGAAGGAGTGTCTTGAATCTTAGGAATCCTAGGAGCAATGAGAAACGAGAAAATAGGAAATATTAAGAGGCCTTACCTTTTTGTACTTTGATTGGGGAATCTCGGCAGGGACCACAGGGATAGCATTAGTCATATTTCTTTTGACTTTAAAAGGGGACAATCATGCAGAGGCTTGGGAGGCTGAGTCTTTAGAATAGTTTTAGTCTTTTAGTCTTTTCTTTCTTTTTCTTTGTCAGGCGCACGCTTACTGTTCGACAATATTTTCCAACGGGAAAAACATCTCTTATTTTTCGATTCCTAGTGGAAAACTTGATGCCTTTGCAATCAATTGATTTGCGTAGAGATTTATGTATGCGGTGTGGCCAAGTCTGTCATCTAGTCGGAGGCCAACTTGAAGGCGCGGTTTCAAATATCTGTGAAATTGAATTAATTTTATTTATTTCTTTTGTTCATTGGTATTTGTACTTTTCCTAATTTAATTGCTTATACTTGTTAAGTTATTTGAATGTCAAGTGTCTGATATTCGAATTAACCTAATGATCTAATGTCAAATTAATTGATTGAATCCGTAATTGTTCAATCGATTAATACCAGTGGCGACTAGCGTGATTGGTTTCATATTAGGGAAACGTATGATCTAATTTAAACAAATTCTCGTAGCGTGTTTGTTGATTAGGATTGGGCTTCTCTAATTATTAATGCAATCGAGTAATTAAATTTTATGGTCGTATTTAGGGTTATTTCTTGGCTAGAGAAATAGTTAACGGTCGTACCTTAACTATCGAGAAATTAAGGAAAAACTGGTTGTTCATCGCGTGTATGACAACTATAACCAATATAGTAATGAGTAATTGAATTATCTTTGCATCGATGATCAGTTGAATGGATCGTGTCTGAAAAGTTGCACCTTTGGCTAAAATCGTATTGGTTATTGATTAATTATTGTTTATTTCTATTAGTTGTTTCATTAGTTAGTCAATTAGTTATTTTATATTTTTCAAAAATCCTTCATGCACTGAACTCTAGAAGAAACAAATTATTCCCAATCCCTATGGATTCGACCCTGTTCACCGCTATATACAAAATTTGTATTTTTCTTGAATAGGTAATTATTATTGCATAGGCTCGACACCCTGTCAATTGGTATTAAAATTAACAATAAAGAAAAAATGAATGACATAAAAAACTACTAAATTATGATAATCCTATTATTCAAAAAATTCATAAATTCTAAATGAATTATTTCAACATTTTCTTTTCTATCTTATAAATCTAAATCCATAATAAAAAACCATCAAAAGTATCATGTCATAGTAATAAAATTATTATTATAGTTGTTTATCAAATAATATATATGGACATGAAAATTTTGGCATCTTTTCCTTAAGATTATACTCAATAATCTTATAATTGTATAGAAAAATAAATTAAAACTCATTACACAAGGGCATTTTTTGGGTATTCCTTTAAAAAATTGATCAAACCAATATTATTTTAAAATTTTGTTACTAAAATTATCAAATCAAGAGAGGTAAGTGTAATTTTTCAAATCTTAGAGGGGCTTAGGAAAATCGTCGAAAACCTCAAGGGAGGTTTATGAAATTATCCCTTTATTTAATTTAGGCAAAACTATAATAATTTTTACTTTTGATTGCATTTACAGTAAGAATTAAGTTCTGGAAAAAAATGGTGGGAAAAGAGGTTAAGAACCAGTACAACTTCTTCGGCAAATTTTCCGCTGGTCTGCACCGCTCCTTAACCCGCCGCCACCCACTTCGCCGCCACCTCCACCTCACCTCAAGCTCCACTCCAGCGTGCCTCACCGTCCGCCGCTTGAGCTCGCGCGCCCCTAGCAACCCACGGCCTGCCACCAACTCGCTCTCACTCTCTCTTTGCCGCGAGCTCCGCTCCAGAGCACGCTAGTCCCTGCACCAGCTCTTCCACGATAGCGGTTATGCGCTTCACCAACTCACAGACGCCACCACCACTCTTCCTCCATCTCCTCTCGCGTCCGCCGCCAACAGCACGCGCCACCTGTCAATTTTTGACAGGTGCAGGTATTGAATTCCTCCCCTGATTAGCATTCTTTCTAGATCTTAAATTGATGCAGTTGTGTCTTCTTTTTGGGTTTCTTGTTGAGCCTTCGCAGGAGATGCTTTACTTGATTTTTCACTTGTGATTTGTTTGGGGCTTCATCTCCATTTTTGGGGTTGATTTGGGGTTTCTTGGCAAATTGTTTACCATTTTTTTTCTTCTATTTCTGCTCTGCTTGGTGTTGTTGGATTTATCGGTGATTTGGGGTGGCCGTTTATGTTGCTTCGTTATCTGTGGGATGCACCAGTGGTACTGGTTGGGGTATTATAAATACATTTGTTGATACTTTGTTCTAGTTGGTGGGCTACTTAATTGAAAACTGCCAAACAGTTTGATTTAGTTGTAGTCCAAATTTTGAACTACTATTGCTGGTTTTGACGGTTTCTTGGGTCATTTGCTAATTTTGGTAGGTTTAATTGGGTATTTGACTGTCTAATTGGAGACAGTTGTTGAGATTTTGGGTGGAATTGTGTCCAATTGCTGAATTTGTTATTTTGATTGGCCACTAACACCGCTCTTAGTTGTTCGAGTTGTTGTTTGGGTGCATTGTTGGGAGCTGTGTTCTAGTATTGTGGGTACTTTTCTGCATTGGTTTGTTAAATTGGGATATGAATGTGATTTTGCATTTGCTTAGTGAAGTGGGTTACCTTTAATTGTCTTGTGTGGGGGTATTTTGTCTTGTTCATTTCAATTACTCAGTTCATTGGAGCACCTGCTGCGATTTTGTGTTGTGCATTTTATTGTTGGGTTGCCTGCTAGTTACTATGGTGAAGTCACGATCCTCCTCTAAGTTTAGGACACCTAGCACTTCTCAGCCTCTTCCTACCCCAGGGGCTGACGAATGAAACCAGCTCCAGATGCGAGTTGAGAGACTAGAGACTTAGATGACCCACATTAACGTCAACCTGCATAACATGGCTCAGAATTTGGCGGCATTTATGTACCATGGAGGTCTTAATCCATAATTTCCACCTGAACCACCCCTGTTTTGATGACTTCAGGGAAGTACCGTTGCCCCTCTCATTCCTTCTGCTTTTACATTATCACATTGAGAGCAATGTGTGAATTAAGTGTGGGAGGGATCGTTGTGGTGCTAGTATTTTTGTTTTTAGTTTCTAGAGTTCTAGAGGCTTTTCCTTTATTTTTAGTTAGTTTTTGCCTATCTTTCATTTCATTTCATTTCTTTTTTTTTTCTAGTGATCAATTCTTATATGAATACCAAGTTTTGATACTGGATTGTTGTCTCTAATTCTGCTATTGTCAAGTTTTATTAATAAAAGGGTATCAAGTAGATGTGGTTGAGTTCAGGAACATCTCTCTGGTGAATATTAGTAATTGCTTGACTTTTCTAATTTTTTGTTAACTTTTCTAGACATAGGGAATGATTGTTGGTATTTTTCATGTGAATTGGTTCAATTATTAATTTTAGTTCTCAATGTTTGAAAATTTGAGGCTGGCTGCTGTTACTTTTGTGTGATTTTTAGTTATTGTGTTATACGGTTGTAAATAAGTATTGACTGTACTCCGCTAGTTGTTACTACTGAATAACTGGGGATCTTCACCTAAAGTGTCGATTCTCACGTCAAAAGGTAGTGATTTCTATGAGTACGTGGTCGTATAGCGATAAGAGCTAAATAATCGGGCTTCTTAATTTGGCAAATGTTGGAGTTCGCGTCAAAAGACTCTAAGGGTTATAGACTAAGTTTTTTGTTACTCAAAAAAAAAAAATAGAAAAAAGAAAAAAAAAAGAAGTAAAGTAAAGATTGTGTTAGTATGTGAATAAGTCAGCTTGCCGGTTTGTGATTTTAATGTCGAGATTTTGGTTAATAGTTGGACCATTTGCTGATAAATGTGAGCAACCATTCCTTTTTATCAGCAACCATTCCTTTTTCTTCAATTAGTTTGATTTAAATTGGAGGAGTTGGTGGTTGGGAAGCTAACCGGGGTAATTTTTCTTGGATCTTAACTTGTGATACTTGATATATATTTTCCTGGGTATCTTGACAATACGGTAGTTGGAGCAATAACCATTGTCAAATTTTGGTATTTAATTGCTGTTCTAATGCTTGAGGGCAAGCATGATTTAGGTGTGAGGGGATTTGATAGGGTATTAATTGTTAGTAATTTTATTGTTAATTTTTCTTTTTGTCCTTGCCAAATATTATTTTTAATTATCAATATTTACTTATATTTGGTATTGGAGTCAATTTTAGGGAGTGGAGTAGAAAACTACAAAAAGGATGGACTTTTTTGGAGACAATTGAGACTTCAAACAAGCTACAGACCTGGCCCACATGGTGATATAGGCGGACTGCATTTCTTTTGCTGAGGAGGAGTGTCTTGAATCCTAGGAGTCCTAGGAGCAATGAGAAACGAGAAAATAGGAAATATTAAGAGGCCTTACCTTTTTATACTTTGATTGGGGAATCTCGGCAGGGACCACAGGGATAGCATTAGTCATCTTTCTTTTGGCTTTAAAAGAGGACTTTCGTGCAGAGGCTTGGGGGGCTGAGTCTTTAGAATAGTTTTAGTCTTTTCTTTCTTTTTCTTTGTCAGGCGTACGCCTACTGTTCGATAATATTTTTCAACGGGAAAAATATCTCTTATTTCTCGCTTTCTAGTGGAAAACTTGATACCTTTGCAATCAATTGATTTGCATAGAGATTTATTTATGCGGTGTGGCTAAGCCTGTCATCTAGTCGAATGCCAACTTGAAGGCGCGGTTCCAAATATCTGTGAAATCGAATTTATTTTATTTATTTCTTTTGTTCATTGGTATTTGTACGTTTTCTGATTTAATTGCTTATACTTGTTATGTTATTTGAATGTCAAGAACCTGATATTCGAAATAACCTAATGATCTAATGCCAAATTAATTGATTGAATCCGTAATTGTTCAATCAATTAATACCAGTGGCGACTAGCGTGATTGGTTTCATGTTAGGGAAACTTATGATCTAATTTAAACAAACCCTCGTAACGTGTTTGTTGGTTAGGATTGGGCTTTTCTAATTATTAATGCAATCGAGTAATTAAATCATATGGTCGTATCTAGGGTTATTTCTTGGTTAGAAAAATAGTTAACGATCGTACCTTAACTATCGAGAAATTAAGAAAAAACTGGTTGTTCATTGCGTGTATGACAACTATAACCAATCTAGTAATGAGTAATCGAATTATCTTTGCATCGATGATCAGTTAAATGGACCGTGTCTGAAAAGTTGCACCTTTGGCTAGAATCGTATTGGTTATTGATTAATTGTTGTTTATTTCTATTAGTTGTTTCATTAGTTAGTCAATTAGTTATTTTATATTTTTCAAAAATCCCCCATGCACTGAACTCTAGCATAAACGAATTATCCCCAATCTCTATGGATTCGACCCTACTCACCGCTATATACAAAATTTGTATTTTTCTTCAGTAGATAATTATTATTGCACAGGTTTGACACCCTGTCAATTGGTATTAAAATTAACAATAAATAAAAAACGAATGACATAAAAAACTACTAAATTATGAAAATCCTACTACTCCAAAAATTCATAAATTCTAAATGAATTATTTCAACATTTTCTTTTCTATCTTATAAATCTAAATCCATAATAAAATACCATCAAAAGTATCATGTCATAGTAATAAAATTATTATTATAGTTGTTTATCAAATAGTATATATGGACATGAAAATTTTGGCATCTTTTCCTTAAGATTATACTAAATAATCTTATAATTGTATAGAAAAATAAATTAAAACTCATTACACAAGGGCATTTTTGGATATTCCTTTAAAAAATTGATCAAGCCAATATTATTTTAAGATTTTGTTATTAAAACTATCAAATCAAGAGAGGTAAGTGTAATTTTTCAAACCTTAGGGGGCTTAGGAAAGTCGTGGAAAACCTCAAGGGAGGTTTATGAAATTATCCCTTTATTTAATTTAGGCAAAACTATAATAATTTTTACTTTTGATTGCATTTACAGTAAGAATTAAGTTCTGGAAAAAAATGGTGGGAAAAGAGGCTAAGAACCAGTACAACTTCTTCCGCAAATTTTCTTCAACTTATTAGCTCCTAAGCTAAAACTTTGAGCAATCTTTACATGGCCACTGCCCACATCATTGTTCATTGGTTCTTTTAACTTTCTCTGTAACTTGGAAGATATTTCTTCAATTTGAAAAGTAAGAACAATTTTTATTTTTAAGTTTACATCCCATATTCATGATCCTGTAGGATCTTTTTTTTTACTTTATTTTCTTTTCTTTTCGGGAACGTTAGAAATTGATCCTGTAGGATAATTGAGGTCATTTTTTATTATTACTCATCTATGATGGTGACTGCCCAAAAGATGGGCTCTAAGTTTAATAAACCTATATTTTTGTTCAACTTTTTGTTACCATTAGAAATAGGCTTATTTCAATAACGAAAATTACATGAACCTCACTCTTCTGTGTATGTATCCTCCGCAGTCTTGCCATGCTTTGTTGTGTATAGGATTCTGGACCGGGTCAGCCTGAATTTGGTCAATTTGGCCCAAAAAAGCTTACTGCATCTAAACTTTAATTGGGCCAAACAGAATTTGACTCTAGAGATTAGGTCTAAACTAAATGTGAGCTGGGTTTGAGACCAGATTGAAGTCAGGCCCATATATGAGTATAACAATATATGTAATATATATATAATAATATCTATAATTTATAATTATCTATATTATATATAAAGGGTGAGGAGGGTGTTTGGGATAAACAAAAATATGTTATTTTATATACTTAAACTACTCTTGATGATGACAGAACTTTTGGTATAAAGAAAAATCTATCTATCTGTAATAACTACCCACTACTAACATGATTTTTTACCAAGTAATATATATATTTTCATATTCTATTATTTAACTTATTAATTTTAATTAGCAACTACCAATTATGATTATGAATAACTACCAAATAACTACTTTTTATAACTTTTATTTTGGTAAATTTTTTACATATGTATTTTCAAAATGTAAAACCAATTTTTTTGAAAATGATTTCAATAAATATACTCACAAATATTTTTATTAGTTGCACACACATAGTGTGTGTCTTGAATACTAGTACATATTACAACATAAAATGTTAATAATTTATATGTAAATTTGAATTACAAGTTTTATATTTAATTATGAGTTTGGACCAAATCCGATTTAAACCCGAAACTCATATAATAATATAAGCTGAGTTTGAGCCTTTTTAATATGAGCTGAACCTTGAAAATCCATATAACTTGTGAGGGGAGTTTGGACCTGCCAAACTTAGCTCAAAAGCTCAATTGGCACCCCTAGTTTTTACCTCCTCTTGTTCCCTGGAATGTGCTTCACAAGATTCCTTCTGTCCAGGGTAGTATAGTTCTATTTCTTTGAAGTTGTAGATTATTTCGTTTGCCACCATGAAACTCTCATTGTTTTCAGATGTTCTCCTTGTGATTACAATGTGCCTATGTATGATCATGGTGTCGTGTAATCCAAGTTATTTGAGGGGTCTGAAAAGCAGTCTACATGTAGCAGATTTTCCGAGCAACTTCCTTTATGGAACTGCATCATCTTCGTACCAGGTTTATCAGAGTTGCTTTCATCTTCTTGTTTTCAGAATTTTTTTTTAAAATTTGGTGCTACTATTTTTCTCAGAGCCAGATGCTTTGTCATTTTATATGCTTTCGCATACTTCATTTGTTTAATTTGCAGTTTGAAGGAGCTTTCTTAAGTGATGGGAAAGGCCTCAGTAACTGGGACATTTTTTCCCATGAAGCAGGTAAAATGATTCAGTTAGGAAAAATTATACGGGAGGAAAATAATACATAACTAAACTTGATTTGGCGATTCCACTGGTAGGTAACATCTTGGATGGAAGTAATGGAGACATTGCTGTTGATCATTACCATCGTTACTTGGTAATTTTAGTTCACTTACGAGGGACCTTTCCTTTGCAGCTGTTCCATATTTTTTTAATGCCTGTTGAATATACTTTGTGCTATGTGTAGTACTAAATGTAACTGTTCTAAAAGTTACAGCAACAGAAAAATGAAAGCAAGAACATGATTGGTTACTGACACATGATGATTTAATGCGTGGAGGGTGGACAAGTTGGGGTAAAAATGTCGAGAGTCCTTGAAAATCAGCAAAGCATATACCACCCTCGTACAAAATGACCCAGCATGCCAATACAAGCTTCTTGTTGATGCTTGTGGCGCATAATTGGCCAAAGACTGTCATGGAATCATGGTAGATGGAGAAAAAATAGTATAGATATAAAACAAGGATTTGGGCGTTCCTGTCTAGTGACCTGCTTGAACAGTGCAGGAATATCATCTTAGGATGTGCCTGCTGATATCAGTTCTGGTAAGCTACAAACTATGTCTTGATGCAATTCTAGCCTGTGTTAATATCACAGCTAAAACAATTTATAGTTGGAGAACCAAAATTTCAGTTGATGTCTTGCAATTGAAGTAAAGTAATAAAAAAAAAAGGACTAATTTCATGATTGTTTTTCTAATGGAACTTACCATTTGACATATAGAGTAGATCCCATGCAAATATAAGCTCTATGTCTTCATACCATTTGACATATAGAGTAGATCCCACTGCAACTTTTCTGTTGCAGTGTATCGGAATATGTAGTCTCTCGAGTGTTTTGAAATCTGATAATAATCATTGTCGTTTGTCTTTAAGCTAAACTTAGTTATGCTGTGCTTAAATAGTCATTGTGGTTGGGATGATTTGGTTACAAGAAGCAGCTTGGTCTTTTGGTTTCTAACAGTGATACTCCACATTTTGAGTATTCAGGTAAATACATGATGTCCTGGTGTTTCACTGCATCTTTCTGATAAGAAAATGGTAGATGCTACCTGGACCTATTTTTTAACCCACAGTAAAAAAGGAATTTTGATCAATAGCAAGGTATTATGTGTAAGCTGAAAACACCTATTGTTGTCAGAGTTTTGATAATGCAATTCTTATGAGAAGGGAAACAAGTAGCCATACCAGATAATATGATTATTGGATAATTTACATTCTTTTCACTGGTGGCTGAAATTTGTTTCTCTGTCCAAGCATCAGCCACTGGATACAGAAGTAGCATCATGCCGATGCTGTCGCAAAATAGCCATCTCTTTCAAGTGAATATAGAAGGAATAGTTGCCTCAAGAAATCAATAGATTATTGGTTGAAAGCAAGAGTTAAAGCTCATGGTAATTGCAGAATAGTCTGGTACCGCCAAAAGTGTTTTGTGCACTCTTTAACCTTTTTGCGGCAAAAACATTCTCAAATCTCCTAGTAACCAAACTACGCCTTCTTACCTGTTTCATGGATGATTAAGCTAACAACAGTAACTATGTCAGTGAGAAATAACTTCTATACAACAGCCTAAGTTTTTAGATCATCAGGATTGTGTAGGATTGCATGAAAGAAAGACACCAGACTGCCAGTCTTTTTTTCTTTTTTCTTAAGCAAGAGCAAAACGGGCAATTGCTATTTTGCCTGTTTCAGTAATATTACCAGACTAGATTGCTATTTTGATCCCTGTAGGACATCAGCAGAATGATGTTTTACAGTAGTAAAACTAAATGTAGTCTAAATGGCTCATAATCTGTATAACGGGCTGAACATTGCAAAAGAGAAATATGAAAAGAAGAAATGAACCAGATAATAATTCAATGTCCTGACAACAAATACAGGAGGATCTTGATCTGATGGAAGATCTCGGTGTGAATAGCTATCGCTTCTCTATATCATGGGCTAGAGTACTTCCCAGTAAGTCTTAGTTTAAATGGTAGCTCTCTCTCTCTCTCTCTCTCTTCTCTCTCTCTATTTTGCAATTGGATGAGAAACTGATTTGCACTTCAAGGAACTCCTGCTTTTCCTTCAATTTCATCTTATTATTATTGTTATTGTTATTCTTTTTTTCTGTGACAAGACTGCTATTTATTCATTGTGGATCAGAAGGGAGATTTGGAAATGTGAATATGGCTGGAATTAAGCACTACAACAAGCTTATTGATGCACTCCTAGATAAAGGTTACTTCTACTCTACGTCAGCTACTTGAAGCCATGATAATAGTGCTAGTAACAGGGGGGAAAGAATAATGTATATGAATTTCCAGGAATTTCTCCCTTTGCATCATTGACTCATTATGACATCCCTCAAGAACTTGAAGAGAGATATGGAGCTTGGCTAAGTCCCAAAGTACAGTAAGCTGCAGCAACTCTTATTTCTACTGTAGGTTGTATTAGCTTCAAGATTGTATAGAACTATGCCTGAAGAATATCAGAAGTTGGCACTGGAATTAATCATCTTTTCAATATTGATACCAATAATGTGTATGAATAATTTTGACCATGAAAGTTGGTAAATCTGTGTTCTTGAATCTAGTTCTAATGAAATTGCTGCTTAATGAAGCTTTGCTTAGGTAAAATGGAATAGTTAAGTGCCACAATTTTATAATCCCCTTGTTTGCTGAGAAGGCCATTCAACTCAAAATTGATGTGTCTACTTGCTGCTGGATAAGATTCAATTAAGATGCAACTCATTTTGTAATCATTTTTTCCAGAGAAGATTTCAGATATTATGCAGATATCTGTTTCAAATACTTTGGGGACAGAGTGAAGTACTGGGTTACCTTCAATGAGCCCAATGTTGTAGCCATTCGTGGATATAGGTCCGGGATTTACCCTCCATCTAGGTGTTCTGCTTCATTTGGAAATTGTAGCACTGGAAATTCAGAGGAGGAGCCTTTTATAGCTGCCCATAATATGATACTGTCCCATGCAGCTGCTGTCAGGACTTATCGAACTAAATATAAGGTGCTCAGTTTCAACTGCATTATTTACTCAACTTCCCAAATAGGTTACCACGGTATCGATATGATAAACAGCAACCAATGACCTGATTAACAATAACTTGTACGTTTCATGGTAGCGTTCAGGAAAAACAAGGGGGAAGTATCGGGATTGTGATGAATGCTATATGGTTTGAGCCCTTCACTAACTCCTCAGAGGATAAGTTAGCAGCTGAGAGAGCTCAATCTTTCTTCCTGAATTGGTAAGATAGTCTTGACTCTTCACTATCACAAGATTGATGTATTGTGACGTCTTAAAATAAACCTTAAAACTCCTGATTCAGGAAAGTCAATGTTATAATGTCTCGTGGCTTTGTATAAATGACTATGATGCTTGCAGTCCTCCGGTAACTATGCATAAAATGACCTTACAAATTCCACATTTATGACCTGAAAAAGAAAAGGACCTATGTGGTCTTGTAACTCAGTGGTTTTAATACAGGTTCTTGGATCCAATTATATGTGGAAGATATCCTGCAGAGATGCAACAAATACTCGGATCACAGTTGCCAAACTTTCAAAGGCAGGAAGTCAGTGAGATAAAACTTGGATTAGACTTTATCGGCATAAACCACTATACTAGTTTCTATGCTAAAGATTGCATATACTCAACATGTGAACAAGGGCCAGGAGTGTCAAGGTCAGAGGGTTACTACTTAAGGACAGCATTTAAGGATGGTGTTCCCATTGGTGAAACTGTATGTATGTCAATTCAATGTTACCTCAAATTACTATTTGGTTCCTGTTATCCTAATTGAAGTATTTTCTGATGCAAGTAGACTGCAGTGGACTGGTTATATGTACATCCTCAGGGAATGTACAAAATTGTGATGTATATTAAAGATAGATACAATAACACACCAATGTTCATCACTGAAAATGGTAATTGAAAATTTTGCCTCATCTGTCTTTAGGATAGATTAGAAGCATACTATAA
Organism: Coffea eugenioides; assembly: GCF_003713205.1. Lineage (NCBI taxonomy): Eukaryota > Viridiplantae > Streptophyta > Magnoliopsida > Gentianales > Rubiaceae > Coffea > Coffea eugenioides. Next base: position 10,875,782 of record NC_040036.1, on the reverse strand, counting down.
TTTGTCTGATGTAGTCTAAACAAACTTGTCCAGGTTATGGAGAGCTGAACAAACTGAATTCATCTGTCAAAGATTTCATTAAAGATTACAGAAGGGTGGAGTACATGAATAGCTACTTGGCTTCATTGGCTCTAGCAATACGGTATATGTCTTCGTTATTCTTGACACGTTCCCACTATCTCTATGTTTGTAGTTTCTTTCATCCCTGTGTGTCCTTACGGACCTAAAGAAGAGTTTTTAAGGTGCTTAGCAAATGATAAACAAACTGCTTTTCTGATGCATTCGTAAAATTGGTCACATGATCAGGAATGGAGCCAATGTGAGAGGGTACTTTGCCTGGTCTTTGCTTGACAATTTTGAGTGGACATCTGGATATACAATAAGATTTGGACTTCACCATGTTGACTTTGCAACCCTTGAAAGAACTCCTAAGCTATCTGCAGATTGGTTCAAACAGTTGATTTCATACCACAGGAGTCTTTCAAGTAATGCCTGAGAGGCAATGCAATGAGATCGACTGTAAGCTTATGGCATTATGATGCAACCCTTCTCCCCTGTTTTTGCAATTTGCGCCCCGGCTCCCTTCCCCCCCCCCCCCCCCCACCCCATCCCCAAAAAAGAAAAAAAAGCTTTGAGATGCTACCCCAGCTTTCTTTCATTGTAACGTACTTCACTAGGAGATTACATGTTCCATCAGCCCAGCAGCTGTAAACCACTTCTCCCCTCCCACATGAGGGTGTACATTATCTACTTCCAACCATCAAAATGTGGACTATTCTTCATTGAGCTAGCTGTAGATTCTGTGTTTCTTAAAGAAAGTGAAGGACCTTCTATCTTAGAACAATACACAAATGATATTATATGTTTCGCTGACCATATATAAATCTGTTGACTATATTGAACAATGAGAGATGACAATGCAGATAAAAGATAAAAATTGCAATTACCTTTGGAACAAGCTTGTATTGGTTTCTTGGATTGCATCTGGGCCTCATATTTCGGATGTGTTCTCCCTGTTGTCAGGAACTAATTTAGTGCGTGTTTGTGCGTTTAACTCGGCGTAATATTTTGTCCTTGAGCTTCATGCGCTTGCAGCTTTCCAATTCCATTCCTGATTTACCCCAAATCCATGTGGGTCCAACATCAATAAGATAAGCGTCGTTACGCATTCGCGACTAGGGATGGCAACGGGGCGGGGTTTGGGGCGGCGGGGGACCCCTCCCCCGCCCCCCACCCCGTTGCCTATTAGTTCCCTCCGTCCCCCGTTTCCTGCTCCCCCCGCCCCGGCCCCGTCTTGCCCCGCTTCCCCCGCGGGGTTAATAAAATTTTATTATATAATCTTATTATAATTAAATTTTAATAAATAATCAAGTACTAAAATATCAACACAACACCAAATTATTATTCATTGTAATTTTACAATTGAAACTCATAAAAACAATCAAACAGAAGTTATTTGAATACAATCCAATATGATGAAATAAATATAACTAAAATAGTCAAGTTTTCACTTTTAGTACAAATGCAATCACTAATTCTTTATTGTGTTTGTGCTTTTTTTTGAGAAAAAAATGTTATTCTATTAAGTGTAATTAGAAATTTAGTATAAATGTATTAGTAAATTTAATATAACTAATTAATAAATTCTATTAGTAGACATGCATAATTATTCATATAATTGATAATATCAATTATATTACATAAACTAATATACATTATATAATACATCTAACTAATAATATCATTATCATAAATTTATAACTAATTAACTTACATATTATATATATTTATATTTTTTTTTTTTGTTTTGCGGGTGGCGGGGCGGGGGGATGGGGCGGGGGTATACTCCCCCGCCCCCGCCCCGTTTCTAAGCGGGGGGAAATAATTCCCCCACCCCCCGCCCCGAGAGCCCCCCGCGGGCACCCGCCCCCATTGCTATCCCTATTCGCGACACTTCCTGGTTCCTGGGGAGGTTAGTGGCACGAGCATGTTTAATACTACCAGAAAAGACTCAACAAAAAGTTTACCAACCCAAATAAAATGAACAGTATTAGTGGTCCTTCAAAATTTTTTTTTTTCAAGTTTTACTTCAATTACAAGTTGTAATTGAAGAGCCACCACATTAATTGCGGGATGAGAGGTCAAGGGTTCAAATCTTGTCTCCCATCAATGTGCTTCAATATAAGGTTTGTTCTAAATCCATACGGGTGTGTGGTGCACCCGTTTGGTCTGATGGTGATTCAGTCCCCGTTAGGGGTGCAAACTCGATTTAAGTTCGATCAATATCGAGCTCGAGTCGAGCTCGAACTGGTCGAGTCAAAGTCAAATTCGAACTCGAGTTCAAAATATTAAGCTTGTTAGCTTGCGAGCTCGAATATATATATATTTTTTATTTTAATAGTAAAATTATATAAATATCCTTAATATTTTATTATTTATTAAGAAAAAAATATTATTTTATTGATTTTTTAAAAAATAAAATAATTATTTTTATTGTTTCGAGCACAAACTTGAGCTTCAAAATTGTCAACTCGTCGAGCTCGACCTTGAGTTTGAGTTCAATAAAATTAAATCAAAACTCGACTCGATTAAGCCAAAATTCGATTCGATTCGGCTCGTTTGCAACCCTAATCTCCGTCAGGTTCCTTCGACTCAGTTGGGCCACCCCATAAAATAGTTTCCCCCCTTAGGAGTAGGAGTAAGATAGGTTAGGTTAGATGTGCCGTTATGCCAAAAAAAAAAATATTATAAGTTGTAAAAGTATCATTTCATATTGGATAAAAATACAATAACTAGGCATTAATAAGCTTGTCCAAATGAAGCAGTAAATTCAAAAATTGAGAGTTTTCTTTACATCAAAAAGTTAGATCACATGCAACGTGTACGGGCTAAGGTTGGTAACGGGATCCAATCTGTTAGCTTGCAAACATGAGGGAAAGAATCGGCGCTAGATTTCTCAATTTATCTCCGACAATCAAGTTAGTTTAGAGGAAGACATGAATAAACAATAAATTTTTTTTTTCTGACATTTTCTTACAAAAGTAAGAATTGCCGGCTTGGAGTTTGGGTAGATAAGTCCCTCACAGGACTTCAAAAGTTGCCGGTTTTTGAAGTTTCTGTGGGGATTAGATTTATTTGCGTTAATTCTTACTTCTGTAAGAAAATGTGAATGAATAAACAGTAATTGATGGAGCAATTGTTCTAAGATTCTGACATTCCACATATTCTCATCAATCCTTTCTTCCAATAGCAGAGGCAGGGAAGGAAGATCAGACCTCGGTATTGGATTTGGCTTCATGCAGGTTGTAACTAATTATCGAACTCTTCTAGTTTTAGGCCCAAAGTAGTCTGGTTTTAAGCCCAGCAGAATCAATCCGTAAGAATCGGGGGCACATTGTATACAATTGTTCGGTTTGTTACGGTTTTTTTCGTATACACAAGGTTGTAACTTTTTTCTCATCGTACAGGTGAATTTATATTTTTTTGTCCGTCAAAATTTTAAATTTTGTTTGTGTAAATTAAAAATATTGTAAGAAATACAATAATTTATTGTAAATGTATGCTAGATATTGCAAGCAGCACAACAATTAGAAGCAACGGTACCAAACCAAACCATCTCAAATTGCCTAAGCAATTCCGCATTAAAAGAATAAAAGAATCACTACACGATTTTGCCCAGTATATATCCAATTACTTGAATGAGAAATCAGTGGAGCCGATATCAACTTCATGTTGAGTTTTTACCGAACGTTGTTTTGGAGAAATTCGGGACGTGGATGTATGATGCATTACTGTAACTCTTCCAGCAGAATCAGCAGCATTATCATCAGCGTTATGCAGGGAAGATGAAGGCACTTCATGATCCCAAATTTCATTGTCAGAATTGGATCCCCGTGGGGTTGCTTGCAGGCTATCATCATCCACAGTACTGCAACGGAAGCCCTGCAACAGATGAACTGGAGACATTCCATGCAAGGGCGTTCCAGGCCTACTCGAGAAGGGTGTCGTACTTCCTGATTTCCTGTCTTCTTTTATGTGCTTTTTGGCAGTCTTGTGCCAGCTTTTGAGTGCTGATGACACTTTCTCATTGAATATTACCGGTTTCATTGTTGTGCCCATCTGTTAATTTGAACCAATGTGTATTGGATTAACATAATCAGTCTACATTTTTTGTTGGAACTTAACTACTTCTTCGCGAGAGGAATGTAGCGAGTAAAGCACATTACCTGTGTTACTAGAGCGTACAAAGGAAGAGTAACATAGCTGCAGAGGACTTGTGTGACGATCCTAAGACCAAAGAGAGAGAGAAGATTATTAATATGATTCTAATTATGCAGCTCAAGCATGATTGAAAATTGACGCAGAATTCTACGTGCCAAAGATCGTCTCAAACTCACCCCACTGAAAGTCTGATGGCTATGTCTTTAGGCCCCTTGTGGAAGCAAGACGGCACGCCATATTTATACTGAAGAAAGAGAAGTTAAGATGAGTGTTATGTGAGGTTGTAGCATGAATAGACTCTTGAGATCATAATGGCTTTATAACAAAAACAAATCTCTGATTTCCGAAAACATTATGTTTGGACACTAAGGAGTAGTGTGTATTGAGGTCGAGCACACTATATTCGAGTCTTCTTCACAGTAATTCTTATTGTTGCATCGATCAGACAGACATGATGTCAAGGTCACGAGAACAAAAAATTTTATCTCCCTGAAGCTTCTTTAGCTTGGTTTTTAAAAAATAGGAAGAAGATTCCTTACCCAAGTAAAAGCAAAGAAAGCCATCTGAAATGCATTCTGCAACACAGAGAGGGTGCCAGATTTAGGTTCAAATGATAGCTTTTATATAGCAAATAAAGATGTGAAACTTTCGGATCCTGATATATGAGTATGTTTTCAATCAACAGATACCTGAAAGAGAACAAATTGAACCAAGTAAAGGAGCAAACGAGGGCGATTGAACCAGAATAGATGGTCTCCTGTCTCCACTACTGGTGTTCCCTTGATAACATCACCTCTTTCTTGAATCCTCAATCCCATCTTTGTTATAATCACCTGTAGCTTTGTACCCACCAAGAGGATTATCTGCAAGTTTTTTAAGTATAAGCACTCTCTCATAGAAGTTATGCAAATACTGATTAATAACGTATTAACGTGATCTGTTTCGCATGCACTATTACAGTACCGCAAGAGGAATAAACGGTAGCCACAAGTATGAATGCCATCCTGCACAATACAAAATTCAACTTTGTCAATCAACAAGGGTACAAGGTCCCCAAGAGTGACATAATCGAATTGCAATTTTGCCAATAGAACCACCCAAATGGCTAAAAAAGGAAAAGGATAAGTCCGCATATCAATCCAAGTTTGTAAACATGTCAGAAAGAGTTATTCCAAGATATAATAGCAGCAGTCAGGTTGTCAATTTGAAGTTCTGAACAAATCTTTTATCGTATAGTAGATCATGGCTTGATTAATTTTCTGACTTACAAGGATGTGAAAAAGCATTTAGTAATCCTTACCATGAGTATTTGACAAAAGAAACAGCACAGCAAAGAGCCATATGATAGGACTGCAGACAGATAAAACAGGAATTAGTGTCTAAGTTAAATTCTCCATTCAGAATTGTGAATAAACTCAGATCATGAAGAAAAGGGCAGAAACTACAGAATCAACTTACCTTATTCCAACCACGACTTTAAAATCTTCCTCGAGGGATCTCTTGATGTATGACCGAAAATCAAATGTTGTGTGGTTCTGGGGTGCTAAATGTGCCTGATATGCAAGTAATTAGATAAAGTAACCTCTTCATCTGTTAAAGCTCGTATGGATACAATAGTGTATAATCTATCCAAGGGACTTTCAACAACTTACAATGATAAAGCCATGTCTAAGAGCCAAATAGTCAACTTTTGTAACTGATGCAAAAAATTGTCTGAAAAAACAAACCTGATCCAGGCAAATAAAGAAAAGGATCAGGAAGCATCAATTGTGCACCACTACTCAGTTTGAGGGAAAAACAAAATAAACAGATTCTATCTGTATCCTGAAAAATCCTGTATTTCAGAAGTATTATAGACCAAAAGTTAGGTCGCTGCTCTTACAATCCAAAGGAGGATTGGAGACTTGCTCCAGAAGTGCAGATGTCTACGTCCAAAGGAAGTATCCCTAGCAAACCTGAATCTGTCTGGATCTGTGACGTACAAACATGTCAAGATTCGGTTAAATGAACTTTTGGTTAAAAAAAAAAATGGAACATTAATTCAGGAAGTCTAATTATCTCGGCATGATTATTGTTGGAAGGCTACTATAAATTTGAAAAACAAAAAAAGATTTCGAAACAGCCACTTGTCACTCTGATAAGCATGTGTGGGTAAAATTGGGACTTGAGTGGACAAGTGAAATGACATTAAGAATCATCGACCATACCATGATTTCAATCCTTGAAACGAGATTATATCATAAACACTTAATTAAAACAGTAGTGTAATTCCAAGAAATCGACAGGCCAAAACATGATTATCACTGCAGAAAAATTGACTTTGTGCGCACTTGGGTTGGGCTAGTGGGAACTTCTTACCGTTATGGTATATGTACTCCAGAGTCTTGGTCTCATCCTCCCATGCTTTCCATACCCTCATCTGCAGTAATTTCATATCCTCGGCAATTAGTATCAAATATACACAAGAAAAAAGTACTGAACTTTTGAGGGGGTATTAATATTTCAAGCACTATTTTCACCTTTAGCCTACCCAATCCCAAAGTCGTGATACAATAGAGGACGTGAAAAGCGGCAAGCATGAAAATGAAGATATGGAGTTCGTGTAACCCCTTTTCTGAAACCAATTGCGATTTACCCTGCAAAACAAATTCCCATTACGTACTAGGTACCAATTAGACTCGCCAGATTACATGTTCCATGCTGTTCTGCCCTTTACATTTTTTTACATCGTTCAAAACATTATTAATACTTTGCAACAGTTAAATAATAGGAGTAACAAAAAGAAAAAGGGAAGAAAATTGAAATTGAACAACATAATGATCAATCATCAATTATTATACATACCTTGGCTTTGCATGGATTTATAAATTTTTCACCATCCAATTCATCATTTTCCCGACAAGGATGCCAGGTCCGGCCAGCACTCTTGGGTATGCATATTTTGGAAATGGGTTCTTGCACTACAGTAAGGAGCAATGAGATAAACCCCAAAAGCATAAGTTCTGAAAGAAAAAATGTTCATTAGTCCTGTGATCTTGTACATATAAACTTACCAAGCTCACATGCTCGTAACTAAGTGGAAGTCGAAGATTTTCTTACCTGCTTTGATCTTCTCCAGTGCATCGTGGAGAGCTTGTTTACGCTTTTTCTTTAACCACTGTGTATAATCAACTAGCCCAGTTAAATCAAGCACATAAATGACCGAAATGTTGGAAAGAAAACTGCTAGTAATTAGTACATACCGAGGCGAGAAGATGAATGAGAAATTCGACGATGATTGAGATAGCAACGAGAATAAAGCAGATAACTGCCACAGCCCACGTAGGTGTCTCCTGCAATGAAAGTTCTTTACTTTCTCCGGCCATGATTTCCAAATTATCCTATGCTACCTGGATCTCCAATGTATAATCAACTTGATAGTTTGAAGATGTAAGAAAAAAAACTAAGATGAGGATGGATTTAAGACTGAAGTAGTTGCGTACAAATGAATACCGCCACACACTTTTATGATAAGATATATACACTATTAATATATGCTGATTTATGGAAAATTATGCTGTGGCAGCATGAAGTTGGATAACATAAATATACATCTTGGCTTACATGTTTAGAATATGTGAAATATATATATATGACTTATCATAAGAGGAGAAATGGAAGGGGAGGGAAGACCACTGTTTTATGACTGTTCCACTTAGACAATTATCCTTGCTGACTTCGTCCCACGTATTTGAGCTCCCGCGCATTTGAGATTGACTGATGAAGAAGACGAAGATGATGATGAAGCTACCCATCGAATTAGCAGATGACACAATTCTTGCGTGGTCCATTAAAATTTTTGGAAAAGTATCAGAAGAAAGAAAAGGTCTGAACTAGACTAGTTACGGTATGCAGCAGCTTGCAATTGCGTAATGCTTTTTTGTGGGAAATGTTTAGAAGCCATATGAAATTGTCAAAAATTTATCCTTTTCATCTATAGTCGTTGAAGGCATATGAATGGCCACATGCCCAGAAATATTGGAGGGAATTGAAATCCGTTGCTATCCCTGAAACGACCGCAACCTTGAAAAGTCGTATAATGCATGCTACCATTTTCATGTTGGACTGGAAGGTTTCCGTGCCGAGTTAATGTGTCTTTGTCTTGTTTATCGTTATGCTGGACCTCATCCTCATGCTTGCCTGCTAAAAGTCATGATGCTATCAAATTTACGTGGAAGAGCAGGCCATCCGAGGACACGTCTTAAACGTCTCTGCACATTGAATAACCCCTCAAATTAAAAGGCACTTTCATACCTGGGATGTACTCTAATTTTGTCAAAGGCCACTTGGCAAACTGAAAGATTATCCATGCAACCTATTTGTCATTGAATTAAGGGATAATTTCAGAAACCTCCCCTGAGATTTCTAAAAATTTCACTGAGCTCCTCCAAAGTTTGAAAAATTACACCTACCTCCCCTGATTCGATAGATTTAGTAATAAAATCTTAAAATAATATTGACTTGGTCAAATTTTTAAATGAATATCCAAAAATGCCCTTATGTAATGAGTTTTAATTTATTTCTCTATTCAATTATAAGATTATCTATACAATTATAAGGAAAAGATGCCAAATTTTTCATGTTCATACCTATTATTTGATAAAAAAAATATAGTAATAAATTTATCACTATGATAGGATACTTTTGATAGTATTTTATTTTCGATTTAGATTTATAAGATAGAAAAGAAAATATTGAAATAACGCATTCAGAATTTATGAATTTTTCAACTAGTGAAATTATCATAATTTAGTAGTGATTTTGGGCCATTTCTTTTTGATTTATTGTTAATTTTAATACCAAAAAATAGAAAATAAAAATCAGCAAAAATATTGGATTACATATAAGTTAACTCATCAAAAAAATCACTAGTTCGACATTTGGTTACAATAGAAACTAAATGTAATAGTGGCAGTTCTACAGTTTTATTGACAAAAAAATTTTAAAAAAAAAGGAATAAGAAGGATAAAGAATGAAAAAAAAATTTTAAAAGTTATTATAAGTATAAGCATACCAAACAAAGAAATTTCGTTAAAATATTTAAGGGTAATATTGTCATTTTAAATGATAATGGAGGCATGTATAATTTTTAAAACCTCAAAGGAGCTAAATAAAATTGTTAAAAACCTCAAGGGAGGTTTCTGATATTATCCCTTGAATTAATTCATAAACATGCGAGATATGTTATTGTCATTTAGTATCACGGATGCTCTTGATCAGATGTTCGTACGTGTTCGGTCTGTTAAGCTATGGGTTGACTTTGACTGCAAACCAAACCAAAATTGATCGGCTCATCCGCTTATTTGATAACTCTATTTGATGTTGAAAATTAGTAATTCATTCAGAAAATTCAGCATGTTTGATAACAGAAATAACTTAATGTATTAAGCACTGCTTAATTTGTGTACAAACTTTTGAATGAAATAAACTTTTTAGTGAAATCTGAATTGACTACATGTAGTGTAACTCTTCATAGATATACCACAATTTTATAGATGCTCTTGCACAAAATACACGTTTGTTCTTTTTCTGTTAACACACACACACACACACGTATGCAAATATACACTCTCAATCTCACACACAAATATGCACATTTATACACCACACCTAAATTGTTTTATTATTTTCTCTCGCTCTCTCTCTCAAACACACACATACACATTTTTCCTTCTTTCTTTCTTTCTAAATATACAAATAAAGGTAATTTTTTAAAAGATAAAAATATAATATTTTTGCTATATTTCAATTCAGCACTTTAATTCAATTAGTTATCAAACAGATATAATTTAACCAACTCAGCAACTTAATACTTTAGCACTTAATTTTTAGATTTCAAGATTCAACGTTGACCACAATCTCGTCAAACCAAGTCCTAAGCTTCTTTTTTTGACCTGAAATGTTAATCATGGGATATGTCTCCGTGTGTGTGTTTGTTTTTTAAATGGTCAACTTGTGACATTTTCAACGTATAAAAACATCATATGCCGGAACTGTTTGTGTTCCCCTATGCTTTCACAGTGGGTGCTCACGAAAGTGGAGTCGGCTGCCATAGAGCTGATCGAGGTTTCATTACCGATCTTTGGGTGTGCTTTACCTATTTTGGAAGTATTCCACCAAAAAGCTTTTTTTTTTTTATTCTTAGTTCGATTTTTCGAAATGGCCACACGTCAGTCGGCTGTTGACTTCAACGTTGAATACAATTCTTTCTTTGATTTAAGGATTCTGTCAAAAAGAAGTTCTCTTGATTCTATATATTTCTGACGAACTTTGCCTACTTTTAATTGAACTAGTAATACTTCATATGCTTTGCACTTGATTATATTGACTCGAAATAAATTTTTTCTGTCAAATTTTGATCATCAATAATGATCATAATATAATATTTGTATTATTTCATTTTGCTTTGGACAATTTTTTTTAGAACAAGTTATTTAAAAGTCAGAGATTAAAGATTTTTCAAACTTTTCTAAACTATGAGGTTCATTTATAACTTAAATTCTATCACACAAATATCAACATCATTATGTTTTGGCAAACAACGTTGATAAATAGCAGTAAAGTAAAGGCTTAATTTGTAAAATCAACTTCTAGAAGGGTTTTAGAGTAAATGAATTGACTCATACAATTTATGTTAATTAAAGACTTTAACGAATAATTGAAGAATAAAATAAAACTAAAACGCTAAAGGCTTTGCCATTAGTGATGAGTTTTTGAATGATAGATAAGGAATTCATAACTTTTATTACTTCTTTTTTGTTTTTGCTAAGTGAAAAAAATTGGACCAATGTAATTGGTTACAGTTCTTCACTTAAATTTGGACTTGGTTGGCCCATACTGTCATGCCAAATAAAACTTAATTATTTTACATAAATATTATTTGTACCATCGTTATTTTTTATGTGTTGTGAGTTGGGGAAAATAAAATGCACAATTATCCAAGCAATCCATTAGCAGCAGCAGGCACGAAAATATATAAAGTCACGCCTGCCCCTCTTTTCATTTTCCCCATAAATCTTTGACAAGCAATAGGACGAAACAACAAATTTGTAAGGTACGTGCCAACAGGCAATAGTGAATAGGCAACCACACAAACGTCTGAAATGAAGCGGGAGGCATTCCAAAGTTAAAAGCTTAAAAGTTAAAGAGGGACCAAGAGAGCAGAACGTAGCTAGTGTTTGTGAATAAAGAGAATGGTTTGTTAAAGTAGAGGAGAGGCTCATGCATCCATCCACATCCAAATGCCAACCACGCCAATGGGATATATATATATAAGCTGAATCTGAAAACAGCACAAGGATATCCAACTTTTGCACAGTGAAAGACTGCAATTAACTGTAAAATACATAGGAAAAAGTGAAAGCTTTCCTCCATGTCCTTTGTTTAGTAAAGTTGGTGTCTCCTTTCATTCAACCATCTCCACCTGTCGAAGAAACAAAACGTCAAAAGGAAGAATGGAAGAAGAACAAAGTAGAAAAAAATGAAAATAAAAAGCAAAAAGCAAAAGAAAGACCAGATTTTTGCATGGATTGAGATGGATGGATAGATGATTGAGTTATTGGGTTTTGATGATCAGTTAATTACCAATGAAAATCCCATCTGGGGTGGATCTTGGACATCCTGTTACGGCCATAAGGATAATCTGTTTCAGCTCTTTTGGTGTTTTGGAAAGCACAGCAGCCAATGGAATAGATGCCTATGAGTAAAACAACCATGACAATGTTAAGTACAGAGAGCTTGTGCCAGTCTCTCCTCACATCTTCAAGCACTCCGGCCTTGCACGAATCGCACTGGTAACAAAGCATGGTCGGGGAGTTGTTCCATTGGTAGCAGTCCGGGTCCTGAGCCATCGTTGTTGCTGCATAATTGCATGAAGTTGGAGGCTTGCAGCAACCAGACTGCAATGTATATTTTTAAGCACCATTATACATACGTATTTAATTAGCAATATGCATCAAAGAGGAATATATACTAACAGAATTAAGTCTACTATGTACCCACCTACAATTATAATTTGTAGAACTTTAATTGGTGACTAAACCTTAACGTTTGGAATCAAATTGTACACTAGTCCATACAAGAAGGAGATATAGAAAGGCCTAATAGATTGGGATTTTTCGAGTGGTCTCATACAAGAAGTCTACTAACATTCCTCTAAATTTAGGCGGGACAAACTGAATGGATTCTCTTTCAAATTGGTGGTGAAAAGTGATGAATTGTTAACATTCGCAAACCAAACCACCACCAACATGAACACGTACAGTTGCTTCTTGACCACCATAAGGCCTGTCCATCCTCACCCCACCTGCTGGCCCCCAAAAATAGCGAACAGAAATAGCACATGAAAAGGAGACTTGGCAACTCTGTACTATGACAAATTTAAGTGCCCTTTTTAGTTTTTACCTCCAGTATTTAGCGTGCCTTCAAGAATTATGTTGTACCTGAGTCCTCCCACCAATTGATTTCTAAACAATCAAAATCTTCTACTTATTTGGGGGAACAAAAAAAGAAAAGACAATAGATACCTGAATTGGAGTCAAGTCTCTGTTGAGATAATCATAAGGAGTCCACATAACAATGCTAGCACAAGTTTTAGAACTCAAAATACAATTCCGGATGGCCATCCAATAGTGAGGATCCTCAACTCTCTTCCTCAACCATGGAGAATAATCATTAAGGTGATACTCTCTATAAACCCTCCCCTCAACCGGATGCCCTCCACCTTGGCTCGTCACCACGAACCCGAAAACTGTCAGAGCCATCAAAGCTCCTATGAGAAACAGCATGACCAGCAAATACACCCACAGAGCCCATGCAACGTTGAAACAAGCCCCAATAAAACCAGCCAGAGATATTATCAGAATCACAAAGCCGATCACCAGAAGGGGTGTTTGAAGAAAGCTTTCACAGGTGGTGCTGCTCTTAGCCATCCATAAACCTGCACCGATGATCGGGATTGAGGCTAAAAGTGTGAAGAGGTTCAAGAAACCTATTACTGTATTGCTAAATCTGTACATTTTTTTCTAATTTTTACTACTGCTACTAGTTGTAGTATTTGATCGCTCAGTGAAGTGTACAACTGTTATGTGCGTATTGTAGGTGTTTTGTGGGTTCTTGTGTTGGGGGGGTGTCTTGTTCAGCTTTTGCTTTTGAGAGGGAGACAATGGTTGGGAACTAAAGAATTGTGAAAATGTGTATCAGCCAGCTTTGCTTCATTGCTTTTTGCTGCGGGTTGAGGAATAATAAGTTAATCAGAGAGCTTTATTTGCAACTGGTGACAATGACTATAATGCACTTCTTAGCTATTAAGGAAACTCTAGTTGGATTTCTCTAAAAAACCAGTACATGCTGCAAGCTTAGATTTTATATGCTTTACTGCACGCACTAAAGGCAGGTGCATACTGCATACTCTCTCTTTTTCTTTTTCTTTTTTAATTCTCTCATCCCTCTCCACCTTTTTCGTTCCCAACTGTTAAACACAGAATTTGAACACTGAAGAAGATCTTAAAAATCCTATCCTAAGGCAAGCATATACTTGCACCAGAAAAAAAGGCTAGTATATATTACACTGGTAAGATTTTCATGCAAGACCTGTTACTCAAAGAGCTTCCGTCTTGATTTTTTTTTAATGCTAATGATGAATGACGAGTTGATTTGTTTTGGCAGTTACTGGTTCATTTTGTCTTGAATCTTGGTTGGACTTCAATCAAAAAAAAAAAAAAAAATCTTGATTGGACTTAGAAGCCATGTTTAGATGTAGTTATCAAACTCGACACAACGTTGTTTAATTTTGTTCAAGCGTTTTTTAGTGCACAACAATTTGCCGAGAAAATAGTAATCTCTTTTCTTGCAAACTTGGCTATTGAGACATAAGACACAGATGAAAAAGTTCAAGTTACTGTTTTCAGGCGGTGCTGGAGGGTTAAGGCATCAGCTGAATTATTCATAACTCGTGGGTAGAAGGCAAGCAAAGCATAAGGGACAATATAGTCAATGTATGTAAAGTGGCTTTATAGCTTTTAGGCATGGATATCAATTTTTTGCTTGTTCTTAAAGCATGATGATCAGAATGGAATTAGGACTGTGGAATATTTTGATTGTTTCTTTCTTATCTTCTCATCTTGGGCTCCTTCTTCTATTCCTTTTTTTTTTTTTAATAATTGATTTCCCAGTTTGATTCGCTTTTAGATTCCACAAATACATTTATTGCTAAAAGTTATCAATAATTCGTGATCCGTTATCTTACAAAGTTGTCGACCCTTTAATCCTTTATAGCCACCAATTTTTTTTAAGTTTTTTAAAACATGGTGCTGCCCAGAGAATCCTTTAAAGCCACTACACTATGGTTCCAGAGAAGGGAGAAAAATTAAGTAGTATATAAATAGAGAAGTGGTTGAACCACAGGAAAAGCCCTTTAAGGATAAATAATATTTATTTCAATCGTCCCTCAACTTCTAATCAAGATCTTAATTGATCCCTCACTCTAAAAAGTGTTTATTAATTAAGTCCTAAAGTTTCAAAATTGGCTTTAATTTCAGGTGAAATACTCAATCCTCTCTTAATCATTTAGTTGCATTTAATTTCGTGATAAACTATAATAAGGATGGCGGATAAAAGGATTGGCAATACAATTTTTCACTAGTTATTTTCACTAGTTAAACCTTTGCGAGTAAATCAATTTTTACAACTAAATAAGGATCAATACAAATAGAGTACAGCTAATTGACATTAAAAATAACCCACACAAAAGGATGGAAATAACAAATTACATGTGATGGGACAAATATTAACCAGTCTCATGACACCCCATTTCAGCAGCCAAAGCACCTTTAAGAGTGACTCTTGACCAATTCATTAATCCTGCAAAGTCTTTTTTTTTTTTTTTTTTTTTACCCTTACAGAAAACAAAAAGCTCTAATGCGCTTATTTCTTGAAATAAAATAAAAATAAAGAATGGCAGCCAACAATCAAATCATTACCCAAGTATGAACAGTGAAACAATCCCATATGTATAGAGCTCTGAAATTGCTGGGGAACTTGCTTCCTAATCCTTTTGGGTACTCAAAAAAGTTTACTTGGTGATGAAGGCAGATTTTTGTTTTTCAAGAAATGGTGAAAAAGAGTCAAAGCAAGCCTAGGGCGGCCCAATGGAACTTCATGCCCAGCTCCTCTCACCGTCACATATGTCAAACCTTCATATACTTGGCTCCAACCACCAACCTATATAGGCAGATAATTTGCGTAAAATATCCAAAGGAGGAATTCATGACAAATATATAGCTCAATCAAAATGAAACATAATTTCAAGACTAAGTGGTTCTATACGCACTTATATAATGTCACTAACCTTTCGCTTGTCATACCAAGCATACCAATCAGTAATGTTCTTGAGGTTTAGAGCTTTCAAGGAATAGCGGGTAGCTGTGAGCGGCAAAACTGCATCTGTGTCTCCGCTGTTTAATCAATTTCCAGATTCACTAACCATCAAATTTTTGTGGGTTTTTTTTTTTTTTGGGTTCACTATAAAATAATCGTAAGTCAAAAACTTTTGGATCCATTTTAAGGTAGGATTAACCAAGTCAATCGAAGGAAGAAGATCAAACATGCAGTCTAATTAATTTACTTACCTAAAGACCCATAGTCGGTGGCCTGCTGCTATAAGTTCTTTGAAAATGGGGAGCATAGATTTCGGGGAATCAGTCCAGCTGCTCCTTATAACTTCACTGCAATGCAAGAGGCTGAGACGTCACATTGGTCTCTACCAGTTCTTTATTTATTTATTTATTTTTGCGAAGTTTGATGTGTTTTGAGGTAAAACAGGTTATTTATGCGACAGCTTAAGCTTTTCAACATTTATTTTTTGTTTCATTTTTTATTTTCTCAATTATATTTTATCCATTTCTAGACCTCTCAGTTCTCTTTAGGTTAATTGTAGTCCAAACCTGCAAGTCATCCAAGGATGAGGAAGTTGAGTAATGTTGGCATGCAGAGCCTTTTGTACATCCGGATTATTCATGTACACTTTCGTATACTTCACGATGCACTGATCATTCCCTCTGAATTTCCAGGGCTGTATATTCAACAGATGAGGTCCACTTCAGAGCATGTTCAATGTCAAGATCAACAAAATGCGAATAGATACGAGAATACAAAAGAGATTGTTCAAAGGCATCTAAAGAGATTGTTAGAATATGTTGTAGACTTTGCCAGGATAAAATTAATGAGTGGTCTGGTCTTAGGTGAGGATGCCAAAGACTCACCAGGGGCATATTTAAGTTATTGATGGGGGTTCCGAGGTCGTTGCAAGGATTATCATAAATGGCATAGGGATTGATGTCTCCAAACTCCGAATAAGCACTTTCAAGGGCTTGGTAACACTGGATCCTTGGGAACAAAAACGAGTCATATGGGCAGGATTTGTTTAGTGCCTCATAAGTTGAATCCGAGATCAATCCATGATTCCACCAGAACTCAAATGTTCCTATGTTGTCATAGTAATCATCAATCAGCGGATTCCCTAGCTGCAAAATTTTTGAGTGGAATAAAGATTAAAACTAACTTCAGTTACATAAATGTTATAAGGGATTTTTTTTTTCCCAAATTGTGTTAAATCCTACCAGAAATCCTCTAAAGTTTATGATGGGATTCTTGAGACCCTTGTTGTGTCGGACTATGACCTGAGATAGCTCAGGAATGTAGTGACCTGAAAACCCAGGCAGTTGATCAGATGAAAGGCGTTAAGAAGTGGATCGACTTAATTATGAAGAGGGAAGTCAAAGGCTAGATCAGCAAGGGGGAAGGGGTGATGGAGTATCAAACCTGCATAACTTTCTCCAGCAATGTAAAATGGCCTGTTTTTATATTGAGGGAACCTTTCAAACCATCTTTTCAGAAAGTTATAAGCATCTTTAGCTGCAATTTTAAACCACTATGTCAGTGACCAAGAAAAAAAAGAAACCAATGCCGTACGATTGACCAAACAACCCATGCCCACACACCTGTTCTTTTATCTCCAGTCACCATATCAAATGAAGTATTCGAATAAGAGAATCCAACACCAGCAGGAGAATCCAGGAATAGTAAGTTGGCCACTGCATCAAATGTAAATTTTAGGCATGCTTTCTTTGTTTGCCATATCTCCATTATTCTTTGTCTGATTCCTTCTACTACTGTTTGATTAATGACTCATGACAAACGCACCAGAAATAACTAAGTTCTGCCCAACTAATCTAAACCTTACTACAAGGGACAAAGCAAGAGAAAAAATTAAATTAGAATAACGCAAGAGTTCAAACTGACAAGTGCTCTAGCTATTACAGTCAGTTGATGTACATACCATGATGTCAGCTGTGGAAGCACTTTTAACTTTTTGTTTTGGTATGATAAATATGTGATGCACTTATGAATGTAATCATATCCATTGACCGTTACCTTTGTTCCAAGCATATGGACTCAGACCGAGTGTCTTGCCATCAGGACTGACCCTAAAAGGGCCAACCTCCTCCGATGCGCCATAAGCAATGGATGAGCAGCCAGGTCCACCATTGAGCCACAAAACAAGTGGCTTTGTCTCAGGCTTCTCACTAGCTGGAGATTCAATCAACCAGTAGAATAAAGCCCTGCCAGCAATCTTATCAACTGTTACATAGCCTGAGTATTGAGAGAAAGTAATGTTTGCCGGTTGACCAGGCAACCTGATGATCCTATCACTCTCTTGGTGCCTGCCTTGTTTTGCATTGGCGACAAACATTGATGAAGCCAAATGCAGGGTACCAAAGCACAAAACATACAGAACGAGGGAGCCATTTGATGAGCTCTTACTCGTTTTCGTTGAATACTTCCAAGCCATCAGGCTTAGCTTTTCTCGAGTGTTTGTGGAGTTTGGAGTTTCATATCTGAAGGGTAATATGGTGATCATTCATTGCTATTGAAGAGTGAAAACTAAGAAACATTAACAAATAACGAAGAGTCAATAAGGGACTAGGATGCCTTGCCTGGTGTGAATTTGAGCTGTATACCAACTGGTTTTGCATTGATTAATCATGTTGCATGTTAGCCTGGCGTGTTCAGCAAAAATACTTCACTAATCAAGTCATTAATTACTTCATTGTAGCTTTTGGGCGGCAAACGTGCGAGGTTTTAGCATATTTTGTGCACTCGTTTGTTCTAGCTATGGACGTGTTTACTATGGGAAATTAAGTTAGAGAAGAATCAAAAGTCAATATGCGGATCCGCTTGAAATCTTTTACCGTGTTTCATAGAACACTTGTTTTCGTGGCTTGCCTGAAATATACTAACTCATTCTAGCATACCCTTGCAGCAAATATATGAAATGAAATGGGGGATTTCATCTACGTCCTTTGACCTCAACAACTTAGCAACTAAACGAGAAATGCATCTTATTTGTCAACAATTATTTTCTTTTTTCATCTCTTGTGCTAATTTGGCTTCGAGGTTCAAAATTCAAGTTTACTGTAAAAGTTATGATCTGAACGACTAAATTGGACATCATCGATTCACCTGTAAATAGACGCATATAATTTTGCTCATAGGAGTTTTTTTTTTTTTGTTGCTTGGAGACTAACACCTATTGTGCCTTCATTGGAAACAGAACTAGCCCTGTATTCCAATAAATGTGTCAAGATTTCTTTTTCCCGTGTTTCAGTTGGCAGTTGGCTTCTAACATAAACTTCGGCTTCCATTGTGGACCTCTATGGAGATTTGCACATTTTAAGGTGAAATTGAGCTGTACTGTGTCAAGATCCGCAAGCTTCTTCGACATTTGAGATATATATTTTTGCAGTTTTTGACTCTTTGATGGCATTGATGGCGCCATCAATACTCCCTCAAGGACCACCTGCTTAGCCGTTTGACACGAGTGACCCTAATAGGAGTGAAAACGTTAAAGGGTACTCCTTTCTGCTTCTGGAGTAGTGGTGCTTGGACCAGACCCTAATAGGTATCTGGTCCAAGCCATTGAAACTCCTCTTGAAAGTAAATAAAACAAAAGGCAAATGCTTATGTTGGTAAATGAATCTCATTTCATACTCCAACATGGTTCAAAGCTGCGGTTGCGGTCGTGATCCGAATAGCTTCACATCGGTCTTGACATATCGGTTGTAGTCTCGACGAGACGCAAATTTTTGAAACATTTAATATTCTAAAAATTATAAAAAATTATGATAAACAAAAATAATAAAAAATTAGCAAAAATAATAAAAAATAATAAAAAATCGAATTAACACAAGATGACTCGGGACGATTTAGCCATTTCTATTAGTTCGAAAACGTGTCGACCGAGTTCTTGGTGATCTATTATCGCAAAGTCATCTCATCCCAGTATCCCCGATCCGATGACGACTCCCCGATCCGATGACGACTCGACCGAGTCTTTGAACCATGTACTCCAACGCTAGAATAAACTTCAACGTGGTCTGCAAAAACCCGTTTAACAAATACATTTGCGTTTATTTTGTTGGACATCCCAGTTGAATCTATTATCAGGGGGAACAAATCACGGCCAAACTTACAAATTCAGTAGATTGTGATTCTACTGAGACGGTCAGATACATTCTCAAAGCCGAGATTAACAAGGAAATAGAATTCATGGAACATGAGTGGTATAGATAAAGGTCCACTATGCAAGTTGCAGTTTAGTTTTTCCTCGTTTCGATGAAACGAGTAAACTGGGCGATTTAATACCTATAGTCAATAAGCACTTTGCAAAGATATCTTCGCATCATTCCAGCTTCATACAGAATTCCAATTACAATATCTGCATTTCCAACCAATCACAGCTCTAAGCTCCAAAAACTATATCCATCTCACAATAGGTAATTGCTGTAGTTACAAAACAACTGCGCTCTCAGCATGGCATCTAAATGATCTATAAGGCTCGCATAAGTTCAACTTTGTGGCACTTGGTGAAAACCTGCAATTTCGGCCTTTAAATTTGTTAATGCTAGCCTACTAGCATTTTCTCAAGGTTGGATTCCAGCTGATCAGAGAGCCACCTAAACTTTTGCCTGGGAATAGTGGAGCTTATCTAATATGAAATGATTCTCACTCGGTCATCTTCACTTATCCGAACTTCATGAACTCGTGAAATGATCAGAACCTTTGATCTGCAAGTGAAGATACCAAATTCAGCATTCTTGACCAACAACTTTTGAAGGAACATTTTATCCAAAACATGTTAAAGAAAGAAAGAACAAGATAAATATGTGTGCATGTGTCTGTCTAGTTTTGTGAGAGAGAGAGAGAGAGAGTTACCTTCCAAACAAAATTTTCGAGCTTACAAATGCTTTGCTCGCCAATCGACTGTTAAATTCTCATCACTGTCATCATCACTTGATGACTCCTCGTTGATAGATTTCTTGCCCAAATCTTGAATACCATTACCATCCACAGAAGACCTAGCAGCTTTAAGCTCCATTTTCTTCCTCCTCAACATCTCCACTCTCTCTCTATAGGTCCTGAAAACACGGAAATACAATATCCAGGATTATTCCAAAATACAATGATAGAGTAGGAATTTGAATGAAAACATAAAAACTTTCTGGAGTCCAGTATATGTAAGTTCACTTCGAAACAATTTAAATTCTCAAGAATTATATATTTAAACTGGTCACCAGACTACATCAAGATGAAGCATAAGATGTTTTGAACTGGTCTATTCCTTTCTAGCTAATAAAAGCTTACCTTTGCTCCACAGTTTCAGCCTCTTCTATCATTTCAGCGGCATCAATCTGCAGATCAAAAAGAGAATGATAAGCTTATGGCAGGCATGCAAGGCAGCAAATGTACATGAATGATAGAATTCATCATTTAATTGTAAACTGAAAGCTAGATGACCTCTTCTTCTTCCAAACGATTATCGATTTCTTGCAAGTCTTCCTGAATCAACTTTTCAAATTCCTTGTACTCATCCCTGTCCAGAATTTGTCCATCAAGTCAATATCATTGAAACAGAGATAAAAGAGAGGGTTTGGAGGAAAAAGAATCGCAACAACGGTAAATTAAGTCGGTGCATGACCAAAACCAAAAGCCACCTACCTTGTAATAAACCCAAAGGCACCCGGACGTTCTCATTATTAGAGTAAATTAGCCAATAACCAGAACAAAAATAAAACATCAAATATAATTCTCAAGTTTCTCCAAAATGTTGCATGACTTTCAAGCCCCAACTGGGCTTATCTGGTAATTGGGTTTATGCAGTTTTACTGCAGAATAAAAATGGATCAATTTCTGCCCATACAAGAAACCATAATTTACACCCATACTAATCAGCCAATAAACATGGCCAGGAAACCCAACAAACCAATCAGTACATCACAGAACAATTCGAAGATGGAAAGTGGCAGTTAGTTTTCAATAAACATGGCCAGGAAAAGCTTTAAACAGCAACCATACTAGTTTTCTAATTTCCATAATCACCAGGCAAGAAAATCCATATTTAGTCATCAAGATTAAATACGACCAGCAAAATGGTAAAAGGACACAGTTTCTCAAGATGAAAGGACAAACAATGAGCTACGTCTAAATGCCATGACACTCAAAAACCTAAACTTCAATTCATAATTCTACTTAATTCATCTAAATGCAAACAAGAAAGCTAACATGACAAACATCAAAAATTGCAAAATTTAGTAAACCACCTTTCACACTAGCGACAGAAAAATGGCACCTAGCATGTCTAAAAAGTATTCTTCCTTCAGCAGCTAATAAATATTTTCACTACCTAACTTTTAGAAAGAAACATAACGTCCAAAAATGGGGCTCATGATGACATAAGATACCAGGAGAGCAGGGAAAACATCACACCACTTAAATGAATACTCAAATGCCTCTCTTTTCTAGTGAATTACACGATAACTATTTCACCGTGAACTAACTTTAAAAACAAAGTTATATAAGGACCAAGACACATAAGTAAACAACAATACTTACTTGACGTCCAGTTTAACAGGTGTAATGCCACGTGCACGAAGGTCTGCATCTTTGTCATCAAAAAAACCCTCAGGAAGAGCTCCTTTGACTTGCTTAGATTCAGGGACAGCAGTCTTTTTGGATGTCAGGCCTTTTTCTTTGGAAAACTGAATGTCAACACTTGTATCAGCAATTCTATTCTTAGTAGAGTCATCCAATTTACTGTTTGAGGCAAAGGGATCCACCGCTTGAGTTTCTGCAACCACTGGAGCATTTCAACCTAAGTCAGAATCTCCCATCTTAGCAGACACCACTCATTAATGGCATCAACAATATGAATTAGAAAACTCATGAAAATGTCCAGTAAACCACCCCCTGCATTGTCACTATATATGCACTAAGTAGAAGTTATAAAATTTTATCCAAAAGGTTTGTCGTGCAGATAAATTGCATCCTCATCTAGTTCTGTGTGATTTCCGAGAGACATGGTATAACAAAGTGTTCCTTTCTGAGCTTCTTCTGTGCCTATTGTGAGAGATTATATGAATAGGAGAATTCAAGAGAATCGGATCACACCTTGCATAGAAAAGACACTGAAGTTTTTTGCGGCAAAATGGCATCAATTTGAAAGTAAATTTTCAATTACACTTGCAAATGAGGTACTCTATTGCATACAATTTGCACTTGCACCTCCAATGCACAGAAAAAATCACAAAAGCACATCGTCTTTCAAAATTCAATCCATTTTAAGGCACTCAGAATCATGTTATAGATACCAAAATCATCATGTCCATGAATGTAGAACCCAATTTACCTGTCCTCCAAAACAAATTTCTCAATAACACCACAAAGAAGAAGAAACAACAAATGCCCTCTATCTAGAGGTACAAAATGTTAAGAAGAAAATTCAATCCAACTAGTTTTCCCCTTTTGAGTGAGAAAAGAGAGATCTACATTAATGATAAGCATTAAAAGAAAATGGACAAATCCAAATAGATGAGGAAATCCCATTGAAAAAGTTTACCAGGAGTTCAAGCCAAAAAAAGACAGCACCGACCCAAAGCTTAAAGTTAATCAGTTGCACAGTTGAATGCATTCAAAAGTATTACATTATACTTGCATGAGAGTACACATATGTCTTATTAGAAGTTTTAGGGAAAAAATGGCACCTTGCCTCATGCACTCCTTTTCATTGAAACTTCTACATTGAAAAGCTAAACTTGGAGGCAACTTCATCTAACAAAAATCATAAAGATTTGATATGGAAAGAATTTTATGAAAATTAAACTCCTTTCTCCAACATCAGAACCTTACCCTTCTTTTGCCTCTTTCCCTCATGATTGTCAAAAAAATCAGAAGGAAGCACAGAGGATGGTCGAGGTTTAGGTAATCCACTGGAAGGTTCAGGCTTATGATTATGTAAATCATCCCGCTGTTCAGTTTTTGGCCTCGCCATATCCTTAGAAGGATCAGGCTTTGCACCATTAGCTCGATTTACTGCAGCAGCACTAGCCTTGAGATTGTTAATTGCCTGAATCAGACACATCAATATAATACACAAGCTATGGTAAGTGCGGACGCCATTAACTTGATTATGCGTAACAAAGAGAAAATAAAAAGTAAACGGATTCACAAGAACAGAGCAACAGGTGTGAAAACCAAAGCACCCATAAAAGCAGATCTCAAGGCTACTATAACTATAATCTTTAATGTAATTATTAACAAGCCATTCTGGGATTTGTAATCAGAAAACCTACTGTTGGAAATGGTGTAAGTACACAAAACTAACATCCCCAAGTATTTGGGATTGATGAAATGATCAGTAATATATGACAACTGCAAAAGACTGGTTCTTGGTTGAATGTCAAATTTTGTAACTAAAGCATACAACTCAAAGTAGAAGAAAAGACACCACACTACCAGATTAAGTTCCTGAGGAAGCATTTTATGTTAGAATGAATAGAAAACTATGTTCCTTTACAATGGTGTGACTATGAGATGGTACCAAGTAAATGGTGTGGACTTCCAAAGCATGCCAGGTACATAAAGACAAATTGTACACTGTTTACTAGCATCCAAGTTCATGGCTAACAGTGACTCTTACTTCATGATGTTTACGAGAAGCTTGATGAGCAGGCCAAAGAGACTCAGATTTCAAGACAACATCACAAACTTTACATACTGGTTGATCATGTTCATTGTACCTGCAAAAGAGAACCAATTAGACCAAAATTGAAGTTAGAGAGTTCATTAACCATTATTTGCTTCAAGTGTCTCATTCTTCACTATGCCATAAAACAAGTTTGAATCAGTAGAGATCCCAAATTCTCAATTACACCCTCCCCGTTTTCCTCACACCTAGCCCAATAAACCACGAATTCACTATACTCAGTCAATCATTGTTATGAGATTAGCTCAAACTAAAAGGCTTTCAAAGAACTCCATACATTATTCCCTGCTATTTTTCTTTCATCATTTTACATCTAGTCTACCATATTTAGCAACTTTTAAGTGTTAGTTATCACATTCAAAGCAAAGATTTTGACGTCAGTTAATCAAAATCTCAGTTCTAAGGGCATTAAAGATTAGAATTACCTAACAAGGGGAGAATCAATACGCTTCTCTTTCTTCTGCGCATTTAATTTCGCCCTATACAGCGCTTTCTTCTTTGCTTGTGCATCCATTGCAACACCAATCTGCAAATAAGTTGCATATATTAACCTATAAAATCAAAACCCTTCCGACACTCTATTGCGCAGAGGTAGCTCAACAAATTAAGATGACTACAAAATCACTTCTACGTAAAGGAAGAAACAATTGAGTTTATCCAACAGATAGAAGAGCAAAAAGCTTATAATTAAACCCTAGATTTATGTATGATAAATATATGAAAGTTTGTGATTGCTGGTGCCCTAATTGTTTGAAACAATGAAGGAATATTAATTGGTTCAAAGTTGAAACAAATTACCCGAAATTGGCAGTTTTAAGACAAGGTGCCTCAATTGATTGGCTTGTCTTTCTTTGTTCTTCGATCAATTATCAGAACCTATTCATCCACTTCCTATTGAATTGAGCTACCTTACAGTTACAGCCGTTGTTTCAAATGGGTAAGCTTTATAAAGGTTGAAGAACTACTTTTGGGTTTCCGCCTTTAGTACGAGGCTTTTCAAAGCGTGAAATATGGGTTGAGTGTACGCACGCCTTTAATGGGTGAGGTTTTTCTTTCTTTTTTTTTTTCTTTTTTTTTTTTAAACTGGTGAGGTTTATGGATGCGTTTGGTCACAGCTAGGGATGTAATCGAGATCGAATATCGTGATACTCAAACTCGATTCGACACTAGGAAGGCACTACTCGATCTCAAACTCGAATTCAAGCAAGCAACAGAAACGGTGCTCGAAGTCGAGTTTGAATAATTGTTTGAATATTCCAGATCGACTCGATTATGCACGATTTTCTCATGAGTATGATCGAACACGAGTCAAGTACTCAAGCTCGAGATCCTTATCTTATTCAAAAAATACTCAATTTTTTTTACCTATCAATTTATTTTTTTGCATGTGAAATGATTATATGACCTATAAATATTTTAAAGTTATAACCAATATTCTAGTAATTTATGCAACTACCGAGACTAAAAGAGTAAAAATGTAATAATTAAATATATAATTTTAATTAATTACTTGATGCTCGATAAGGCTCAACGAGCTTTCAAGCCTAAAAAAATAATACTCATATCGAAGTACACAATCGAATCACTCGAACTCGACTTGCACTTGGTCAAAGTTGAGTGCGAGTTGAGTTCTTGGTCGAGTTACTCACGAGTTGCTCGCGAGTAGTTCGGTTCAATTACATCCCTAATCACAAACTCACAAGGTTAATAAATTCTTTTTGGATTTTCTTTTCTATTATTCTATCAATATGTTTTGCTAAATTAGTTTTTTTTCTTTTTTTACCCATCCACCGCTCCCACACCCTTCTTGCCCATTTGAACCATGAATCTAATAGTGAAGAGGTCTATAAAAGTCCTCCCCTGACTATTGAACCAACCCCAATAGATAAGATTGAAAGATGAATCAAAATACTTGATACTCGATTTGATTTTGGCTTAATAAGAGTTTTTTCAACTTTGGTTTAGCAACTAGTCAAGGTTCAACTTTGGTTCAACAACCATTCAAGGTAAGATTGAACAATGTTTGATAACATTCGAATTCAATAAAAAGTTTGTTCAAATTCAATTCAACAAATAAACAAGTCAAATTTGAACAAAATTTCAAACTCGTTAAAATAAACAAACAAGTTTAAACATTAAGGTATTCGATTTAATTATGTTCGTTTATACCACTACCAGTGAGTAAATCCCTAGAATGCTATATATATTATTTTCATAAAAAGTTTTTCAATATGACCTTCAGTCCAAACACAACAATCGTTTTTTCCTCTTGAACTAACCAGTATCAAAGACAAATTTTAAGAGTAAAAACAATGCATTATAATTAACAAATTAGTGGAATATATAGTATTAACGTCAATGAAATATAACGAACCAAGCAAATTAGTGGGATTATGAATGCTTAGGGACACGTTTATTTGCCATAAGCATGAACCACGACACGTATAGCTTTTGGTTTAAAGTGTTCGTAATTACTAACATGTCATGCGTCATCCACATGAAAAATTCTAGCTCTTCTTTATTGTACAACGTCGTACACAAAGCAACTGTACAAAGAGCAGTGCCTTTATTTACCCCGCGTGGCACATCAGTCAACACAATTAAATTTGGAATGCGATGGTTCTCCTTAGATTATCCTCTCCGATCACAATAGGGTGCAGTGCAGTTTAATTATTATTCTCAAAATGCACCGACTACAATACCAAGTACACCACCAGGCAAACTACAGTCAAATCATATTTTTGTCAAATGCAGCCAAACTGGCGGTGACAATTCTATCTGTGAGTTGCAGCAAGGTAGAATGTACAATGGAAACTGCTACACATGAAACAGAGTAGTAAATATTGAAATCAAGAGAAAACTGTTTACAGTTGAGAGCACTAATTGTTCATCTTGCAGTACATGATAAGAGTATTTCTTTCATTTCATCTATACAACATATGACTTAAAAATGGGGAACACATAATTAATGTTTATTTGTATGAATTTTTGAATTTCCTCCAGAATATGATGAGCAAAAGAATTACTCTCTTCTGGACTGAAGGCAAGAATAGAGAGTTTCAAGAAATTCTCTCTCATTCCTTTGCCTTTCTCTATGCCTAATACATCAAGATTTCAACAAGCTCTCATCTGTGCCTTGTGTAGCGAAGTAGCCAACCAGTCAAGAGCTGGGCATCGGC
This sequence comes from Coffea eugenioides, assembly GCF_003713205.1. NCBI lineage: Eukaryota > Viridiplantae > Streptophyta > Magnoliopsida > Gentianales > Rubiaceae > Coffea > Coffea eugenioides. Next base: position 10,848,245 of record NC_040036.1, on the reverse strand, counting down.
TCGTTTTCCAAGAATGATCTGAAAAGAATATAAGCTAGCCGAGGGCGATGAAGTGGCACCTCATGTCCTGCTCCAGTCACTGTGACAAAGATCAACCCTTTGTACACTTGACTCCATCCACCAACCTATTATGAGAAAAGGATATTATTTTGGGCATAACTCGAGACGATTCTTCTTAAACTTGTAACTTAGAAGTTTGTCTCGCTTTGGGAGTTAATCTTTCATTACATTTACGATTGTAATCTGAGTCAAGTACCATATATTCTTTCATCTGGAGGGACGGAGGAGAGGAAACTAGGGCACTGTGTAAAGCAAACTTAATTCAACTTCATGATATGGCTGCAGTTTTCCAGGAATTGTTCAGAGCAACAGGCAAACTACAGTCAAGCATTGCCAGAAAGATGGAAAGCTAATCACAACCAGTTGCAGTGTGTCTAAGATAGTTTTCACTTGTATAACTCACCCTTTTGTTGTCATACCACGGATACCAATTAGTAATAGTTGGAAGCTTCAGAGCATCGATTGAGTATCGAGTTGCAGTTATCGGAACTATTGAATCAGTATCCCCACTGGAAAGATAGTGAATACAAGGCTCTCTCAGATACAAATTATAAAATGATCCACCAAAAATAAGAAAGATCAGAATTTTGATAATGACATGGCAAGAATTATGATAAGCAAAAAACAAAATGAAATAGTAGCAATGATGCACAGTTAGGCACGCAGATCTACACCTAACATGCAGCTAACTACCACTAATTCTTTCCAAACAGGACTAGTTGTGTCTCCTGAGTGCAAATAATTGAAGTGAAATTCCTTCTACTGTCTTGGAATCAAAGATTTCAGTTCGCTGAAGTAACAAAGAGCTACACGATGGGCAGAAAAATGCAACAGAAGGAAGGGAATCAACTAGGTCAAACCTGAATACCCATATCTTGAGACCAGCTGCCATTAGTTCTTGATAAATTGGAAGCACCGATAGAGGAGCATCTGCCCAGTAGATACCAACCGTATCACTGCAAAGTAATAATTCTTCCTATCAACACAAACATCAATGGTACTATTATCAAGAAGATTTGTTAATTTTGTCCACTCACCTGCATGTTTTCCATGGGTAAGGGATCCCACTTGTGTTGGCGTGGAATGCCTCTTGAACTTCTGGGAGATTGAAGTAAACTGTGGAATGCCTTTCCGTGCACGGGTCGTATGCTCTGGGCATCCAGGGCTAGGTAAAAAGAGCAGAAGAGTAAGTTGTTTAAAAGAACAACAGATTACAAACTTTTAAGCGGGCAAGCAACTTCTGCACTGCTAAAATTCTATATTCAGAGCTAGTATGTGATACTGCAAAACAAATCCTAATAGGGCACAACTATCTTACTATCTCAGGCAAGGTTGCGTCCCTTCCATATTCAATTTGTCCAACATCTTTGACCAAAAAAGTGAGGGTAGGAATTCCTATTTCTACTTGGTTGATATCAGATAATTATCAGGAAGTACAGCAGATGATAGATGTTTGAAAAGATTGGCTAATAGATACATGGCAAGATCTTATATAAGAGAGGACAAAATTGATAATTTGATATCTGCGGTGCAATGGTTTGAGATGAAGAGAGACCACTTATAGAAACTAGAATAACTGCGCAAATGTTTTGGCTATTTAAGGTTTGTCCAGTCATATCCTAACACAGGCCACAAGACAAAGTACAAACAGGTGATTGTCGTTTCCAGGTTGGAATGATGTTAGAAAACTGCTGCTAAGTATTGACGCCAACAAAAGAGAATAGTCCAGTATGCGACCGCTGACCAAAGATGTGTCCAAAAACAACTACTCACCAAGTAGGCACAAAGGATTCCATTATGTTCATTCAAATCAATGCTATATTGATGCAACAGGCAGATTCAAGCCATGACTAAATTCCCATCTAATACCTATCCATCGCACCATCTGAAGTCCACATTTTGTCTGAAATTTAAAAAACTTTCAGCCTCAAACTGCATAGCGATGTGAAGCATAAATAGATGATAGGCAACCAAGAGGATATGAAAAATTTATCCCCAGATTGGCATATTTTCAATTCCTACAGCTCTTTTTATTATTATTTGCATTATGTTTACAAACACAAAATCTTAACAACTTGCTTCGACGAATTTCACAGCAAAGGAAAGCTAGTGTAGACTAAATTTTAACAGGAACAAAGTAAATATTAGAAGAATCAAGATAGAAACTCACAAAGTGAACCCTAAATCTCCGTCGCAGGGATGAACTTGCATTGCAAGGAGGAGTATATATGCTATAAGGGTCAATGTTCCCCTGCTCCTTTTCAGCCAGAAGAAGAGACTTAACACAGTCATCTGACGGATGTGTAGAAGATCCCGTATCACACGTTTCACGAAGAACCTTGTATGTGGAATCCGAAATTAAACCGTGCGTCCACCAGTACTCAAATGTTCCAATGTAATCATGGTAGTCATCAGTAACAGCATTGCCCACCTACGTGAACAGTTTCAACATAAAGCGAATGAGTAGAAAGTCAAAAGAGAAATCAGAATTGAAGACCAGTAACCAAAAGCATGCGAACATAATTTTAATTTTCAGTAATACCATGAAGCCCTTGAAATTAATAACTGGATTCTCAATTCCTTTGTTTCTTTCATAGATAATCTGAGACAGCTGTGGAACATAATGTCCTGCATAAATAAATGAAAATTTGCTTTAGTAATTTTCTCAAACTGAAAATTTAATGGTGTCTGCAAATCATAAGGAAATCTTAGACCTGCATAACTTTCTCCAGCAATGTAAAATTCCCTATGCTTGTATTGAGGAAACCTTTCAAACCACTGAACTAGAAAGGTATATGCATCTTCGGCTACAAAATTTAATATACAAGATTAAAAACAGTCAAAAGTGTACAAGTTTAAGCCAAATGGGACAAAATGCAAACTTGTACTGTCAAAATTCTGCGCAGAAGATTAATCAATAAGTAAAACACAGTAATCCAAATCAAATTCACGAGCTTTGGCTGGTCTCACCTGTTCTCTGGTCACCTGCGGTGTACAAATCGGATGATGTGTTTGAATATGAAAATCCGACACCAGCTGGTGATTCAACAAAAAGCAAATTCGCCACTGCCCAAAAAGAAAGTCACAATCTTGAAAACAAGAAATCAATATGTTTGTAACTAACTGCAGGAAACCAAAACAAATGCAGCTTACATTTGTTCCAAGAATAAGGGTTGGAAAAAAGAGTCTTTCCATCAGGCTTAACGCGAAAAGGACCAATCTCTTCGGCAGCTCCATAAGCTACAGAGGAACAGCCTGGCCCTCCATTCAGCCACAGAAGTAGCGGCCTCGACTCAGGTGCTCTGCTTGCTGGCGACTCGATGAACCAGTAAAACAGAGCCCTCCCTGCTTTCTTATTTACAGTAACATAACCTGAATACTGATCGAAATCTACATTTGCAGGCTGCCCAGGTAAAGTTTTAATCCTATCTCTTTCTTGATCTTGGTTAATCCGAGAATAACAAGTTCCAAAAAGAAGAAATAATGGTAAAACTACCACAAAGAATAATGTGAGGTAATGGCGTCCCATGAGGCAATCTATCAAAAAAGCTACTAAAAAATAACTCCAACCCAGAAACACAAATCCCAAAAGAATTCTGGGTTTCCAAGGAATTCTCTTGGGGATGTAGAATTCATGTGTTTTGCATTGAACCAGTGAAAGTAGTTGGGACCCTTTATAACGGTGACGATAATGAACTATTAAAGATCCTGTGAATAAGCAGTAGAATATTAAAAGGCAGAACTAGACAATTTTGATGAACATGAATTTCCGAGTAAATTACTCATCAGGTTTTCAAGATAGTGCAACATAATATAAGCCCCAAGACAAGCCCAACTAGTAAGACAAGCGCACGAGAATATTCAGTAGAATGAAAATGACCCAACCAAGTCAGCAAAAGTAAACCACTCAACCACGGACTAAAATACCGCTACAAATTTTCTAGCCCTGAGTGTGACTCGTCTAAAGATTCCGATCCAACTAGAGAGATTCAAGAAGCGGAGGATTTTAATAAGTGCTGAACTTTCATTCACGTTTTTGCAAAATTATTACATGCGCTTTTTCAGATCTTCCGAGCCAAATGATCAATTGGGACAGGCTATCATTGGACGTGTCTGAACCAACCATTGACAATATTTTGTCTCTGGACTTTCTTTAATGAGTGTTGGCATGCCTCACTGGCAATGATTCAGCACAGCCCCTCACGCCGTAAGAAGTTACTATTAGTCAATTCTTGCAGGGAGACGAGAATTAATTTGTTTGGAAAATGAATTATTTGCAAGCTTTATTTGCTTCCATCAGAAATTCATTTTTCAGCCGGCTTTTTTTATTTTATATATGTCACTTCAAAATTATAATAATTTTTAAAAAATTATTTCAAATAATTTACTATCCAAACACATTTGATATTAGTACTTCTCAAAAAAAAAATTCAGACATTCTACCCCTTTTTTCACATTGGATGAAGTTTACCGAGTGCTTGATATTTTTTTTTTTTTTTTTTTTTAAGGAGTACCTCGATATCATTTCCCTATTTTAGCCTAAAAAAAGAAAACAGTGAATGCAATTATTATCGTTTGCAGAATGTAGTTGGACATTCATTGCTTAAGGTGCCTCAGCGTTGGAAAATTTAGGTGAGACAGAGTGGTGGATTGCGTCGAGAGCCAAAGTTTACTTCAGCAGAAGAAAAAAAAAATTTAAGTGACCATTCAACCTGTATGATTTTGACTAACATGTCTTGACTACTTTATTGTCCGACAAAAGTTGACTTTAAATTCCGCCGGATAGTCTTTTACACATGGTTATTGCTTGTCCGTACGAGATTCAAAGATCTGTTTTAATTCAAAGATCTGTTTTAATTAGCTTTACAAGTTGACGAACAACAAACCTATTCAATCATAGCTTTATTAGTTCGGAAATCAATCTCTAAAAAACGTTAATCAAGTCAATCTTTGACTAGGTTTTATATCTTTAAGACTTTAACTAACAATTGATATGCCAGCCCTGTTTGGCAAGTGAGTTTTTTGGATATTTGTCTAAAACTTTACTATAGAAGTTTTTTAAAAAATTTTGAAGTATGTAAATTTTTTAATATTTTGAAGTGTATAGTTTAGAAACTTTGAAAAGTTTTTCGAGGTTACTGTAGCTAAAGTTTTTAAAAAACTTGTAGCAGACAAACATGACAAAAAACTTAGGTTCCAAACAGGATATTTGCAGCATATTGAGTGAATTCTTAGTATTTCTTTTCTTTTTTTTATGATAAAAAAAATATTGAAATGATTTCGATTTCGATCACTACAGAGAGGATAAGGCACGTAATTCTCAATTTCTTTAAAAATGTGATCTGTTCATACCAACTCAATCAACATTAAAGAAAAAAAAACTTAGTATGTGATTGTGTTCATACTAGCACATAGCAGCCCTAATTCATCTAAATTATCCTGAACTCGCATAATTTAAAAGGAAAAAAAAACAAGATAACACTACCATATTTATATTAGACTTCTTAGTGATGGGAAAATGATTGATTAATTAATTATGTTTGTTTTTATATTTTGGGGGCCTTTACCGCTGATGGGTGATGGGTGATTCCATCGGCAGGTTTCCAGGACTGCATTTGTCTGAACAGGTAAGAATTGAAAAGCATTGCACATGGGGGAGTTTGTCTAGGCACCGGTGCTTGTGAGTTGACATTCACTTCACATGTTTCCAAGTTTATTAAGTACTTGAGGGGCTTTTGGTAAAAGGGTATCGGAACGAAGTAATGGAATAAACTCCATGGTTGGTGTTTGGTTCACTGGTACGAGAATTGAAATTTTGAAATGATTTCTAAAAATTTGACATTCCTCCGTTCCTTAGTAAAATGGTGGGTTTTGTCCAAAATCCAAGTGTGATTCCAAAATCTTATAATTACATAATATTTAGTATAATTAATATTTATATTTATTATATATTTATATTTATATTATAATATATACATATATATAATATATTATAATTATAATATTTTATTATAATATTAGTATATTATATAAATATATATTATAATTATTTACTTAAATATAATTATATTTATATAATATATATTATAAATTTATTAATATTATATAATAATATATTTATAATGTATATGTATATTTATAAATGTATATTATATGTGCATATAATTATAATATATACATGTAAGAATATTTGATTAACCATATCATCGTAGGGGCATTATTTCTCAATCAATTGGCTCCTTTCCAAATTATCTATAAAGGGATAATATCCCAACTTTATAAGGCAGCCTGGTTCTATACATTTACTTTCCAGAATGAGTTGAACCAGCATTCTTATCTTTTTTATTTTTTGAAAACAAACAGATACGATTTTCCAGCATGGTTTGTAGCATGGTGGAAAGCACTTTGACCTAATCTGGAAATTCTTCTCTGTTTGAGATGAACTGGACGAACTCAAGGAGACTGGTTTGGTTTTTTGAGAAAAAGATTCGGGTTTGTCTGGGGATTTTTCCTGCTGTTTCTTTTTCCTGGGCATGGTCGTCATGTATAGTTAATCTTTCTCAAAAGATTTAGATCTATTCTCGTAGGTTTATTTTTACTATCTTTAATATGATGGAAATATGGTCGTCATGCATAGTTAATTCTTCTCAAAAGGTTAGATCTTTTCTTGTAGGTTTCACACTATCCTTTATAATCTGATTAAGAAAAATGGTTTATCCTCTTCCCTTTGGCACAAAATCCTTCTACAACCACTTCTTCATCAAACCCAATTTTCAAGCCCCATGAAATACCAACCAAATTTCAGAACGAGCTCCAAAACAAACCCTTAACCCAATTAGAAAAACGGATAGCCAAAATAGAATAATCCTTCTCTACCCCACCATCCAAACAAGGGTCAAAGGATTCTGTGTCAAAGGGAAGAGGATTATAAGTTTTCAAAATCATTTAAGTATTTGTTTATTTTATTTATTTTCTTATTTTAATGACTTCTCCAGTTAAAGCTTATTTCATAACTTCAAGTTAACAAATGTTCAAATCCAATTCTCCTCCTTATCTATTCCAAATACATTTCTTCTAGCCAAAAAACTATCAAATAATGTTATTCTTGGAACACCTTTTATTCAAAAACTTGTTCCTTATCTCACTACAAACGAGGGCATAATACCCCAACTTCTTGATTCAAATGCCCTCCTGCCTCTTTCTAAAAAACTAACAAATTCTGTTTTAGGATTATTGATCTTTCTGAGGAATTCTAAAAATTGGATTGGAATAAGGTTTTCAGGAATATAGTTTTGGTCTGACCCTGTATCAACTAGGGCTTTTGTTTCGATTACATAATTACCAATAATTAGTAATCGTATTTGGATTGAATATTCCTGAAATAACTGAGAATTGTTATTTACCCCTTATATGCATTATATTTATATAAAATATCAGTACAATTAATATTTATATATTATATAATTATATATTTATATTTATATTATAACATTTGTATAATTATAATTTATTATATTTAATATTTAATTTAATTAGTTACAAACTTATAATAATGATATTATTATATTATATTATTATATATTATAATTATTTAGTTAAATATAAGTATACCTATATAATATATATTATAAATTTATTAATATTATATAATAATATATTTATGATATATATGTATATTTATAAATGTATATTATATGTGCATATAATTATAATATATACATGTATGTAGTATTAATAAGTTATATAATTATAATAATTATTATTATTTTAAATATAATAATATATAATAATAACTATATTTAATATGTAATACATATTATATTTATATAAAATATTAATTATATATATAATATTTAATTTAATTAGTTACAAACTTATAATAATATTATTATTAGTTATATGTATTATATAATGTATATTAATTTATGTAATATAATTAATATTATCAATTATACTAATAATTATACATGTTTACTAATGGAAATTATTAATTAGTTAGACTAAATTTACTAATATATTTAATTAGTGAAAATTTCTTATATCCCATTTACAAAGAGCCAATAACTATCATTTACGATATGGTTTATAATATATTTATTATATTCCATTCCGAAAGAGTCGACGAACCAAACATCAACTATAGTAATGATACACATTCCAGATACTTGAACCAAACAAATGTATTGGAATGAATGACCTCATTCCAAACCCAAGATATCCGAATCCGATTCCGAATCCGAATCCGAATCCGATGTGCAAACCAAACGCCACATTAGTACTTAGCAACGTTGAATTCTGAATAGTGAAATTCGCAGCTATAGAAAGCTGGAAAAGTGGCTCAGCTTTCCCAATTTTTTTTTTCGGAGACGATAACTGTTGTATAATCTAATCTATTTTACATTAAGGGGGAGGGGGCGGACCTAAGGAGGGCCATGGATTCCAATTGCATCATCTACTTATTAGAGGAATGGGATGGTGACAGACAAAAGCTTTGAATGAGCCCCCACCCCCAATTCCTGTTGAATTCTTCCATATTTAATCAATGATATTTAAGTCAGTCTGTGAATCGTGGTACGTGCATTAACAAATGTAGCAGTTCATTACGTAACCACTTTTGATAGTGTGATGTATTGACTTTGTCTTGCCCTTTTAGTTGCTACTAGATTCACTTTTCCTGTTTTTTGGTAAATATAATATAGTACTTAAGATTAACATAGTGGTTGACGACGTTGTTGTTTTTTTGGCATGTTAAAAGTTGGGATAAACCTAAAACGAGCAAGGGCTAGACTCTTTTTTCTAGAGTTTATTTTTTTTCCCTCTTTGGACACTTTAAATATGAATTCAGTTTGATGATTTAACGCGTAGAAACATAATTTCATGGCACTAGTTGCATGGGGATAAACATAAATTGGACATAAAACAATCACATTATGTTTCATTTTCAACTTCGGAGACTTGCCCCTTTTTTTTTTTTGGCTTTCAATAAATTGTTTCGCTTACTATTCTCTTTGTTTCAAATTATTTGTTATATTTTAGAATTTCAACTTTTTAAAAACAGTGGTTTGAGAGTTATGTTAGTGAATTTGTTTTTAGAGTTATCTTAGAAATATCCAATTTTTAAATTTTAATTTAGTATAAAATATAAATAAATATAGAAATAACATTAAAAAAAAGATCAAAAGTAATGTAAAATGCCTAAGACTTCCAATAAAGGCATAAAGCGGGAGTAGTTGTTTGCCAAATTTGTCATCTTGACTCTTTGACTTTAGAATGCGTCTCCCCAATAATTAATCAAGGTTACAATACCCAGCTAATGTGGATCAGTCCTACAGAAACAAGGTTGGCCCAGAGCCTGTACCAAGTTTTCTTTGGCCCAAAATAATGTTCTGAGATATTCTGTTGATTTGTCGAGCAACCAATCAAATCTCAAACCCTTTTTTTTTTTTAGGCTATTTAGACTGCAATTAGGTGGCCCTCAAAGTTAGCGATGTCGAAAACTTGGGAGGTCAGCGAAGACTTTCACTTAACCATTTGGTTAATTTTTGTTTTTTACGAGCACGGATCCAAATTCACAGGACCCACCATGTTTGTGAACCTTGAAGTGGGCCGATAGCAGCGGCTCCATATATAATAGATTTTTTTGGGTATTTTCGAAAAATTATATGTGAAAAACCTTTACGATAAATGTTTAAATGTTTATAGGGGCTAATTACTCAAATTATTGATGAAAAAAATAAGTCGAACGAATGTTAATCTGACGGGCTGACACTAGGCTGTCAGCCCGGTAGCAAGTAGATTAACACACGGATAAAGGGCAGGGACGGTCATCAAGTGGACCATTCCTGAGTTGTTAAGGGCAAGATTTGGCCAAAAACAAAATGTGCGGTCCATATCACTAGTTGTACATCGATTTTTACAATGTGTGTGGGGCTCGCAAAATTTTATACTAAAGTTACACGTTGTGGAAACAAAGTTACGCTGTGTGCAACAAAAGTTACGTGCTGTTGAAAATGATCAAAACCGCCAGAAACAGTTGCATGTCCACTAACACATTGGCTGTCGGGCTGTCTTTAAAAAAAAAAAATCTGAATTTGCTGCCTGTAACAATTGTTTTTTACATCCCCTGTCAGATCAATATTCTTCCGACTTTTTTTTTCACCAATAATCTGAGTAATTAGCCATTTTTAGGGGATGTATTTTATGATATTTTTAGAATTAAATTTTTTTGAGATATTTTTTATAAATTAATCACCAACAACCTATCCACCCATCAATCTCCTCTTCTCTCCTCCCCTCATTCCTCCTCCCTCTTCCC